>NW_026002338.1:509663-599215 GCF_001458135.2 Marmota marmota marmota | reverse complement strand
ATGAATTACAGTGGATGGGGTAGAGAGAGAAGATGAGAGGGGAGGGAGGGGGGATAGTAGAGGATAGGAAAGGTAGCAGAATACAACAGTTACTAATAGGGCATTATGTAAAAATGTGGATGTGTAACCGATGTGATTCTGCAATCTGTATTTGGGGTAAAGTTGGGAGTTCATAACCAACTTGAATCTAATGTATGAAATATGATATGTCAAGAGCTTTATAATGTTTTGAACAACCAATAAAAAAAATAAATTAAAAAAAAATGATAACCCTAACCCTATCCTGAATCCTATCACTTCCATTTCCCTAAACCTAACATGAATCCTAAACCTAACACTATCATTTCTGTAACCATAATCCTAAAACTAATTTGAGCCCAAAGTTGAAACCTTAACCTATCCCGAACCCTAACCCAGACCTTGACCCTAAAAATACCTCTAGATCTAAACTTGACCGTAACTCAATACCTAACCCTTAGCGTAGACCTAGACATAAACCTAATCCTAAAACTATCTTTAACCATATTTCTGGACCTGAAATTAGCTCGAGCCATAATCCTAGCCCTAATCCTAAAAACACACCTAGCCCTCATGCTAGCCCTACACCTAACCCTAATTCTAACCTTCACCCTACCTCTAAGCCTAGCTATAATGTCATCCCTTACCCAAAATTTAAACCGAACCCTAACCCTAACCCTAGGTTTATGCTAAACACAAAACCTAGCCCTAATCTTAGCCTTAATTTAGCTCTGTCTCTAACCCTATCCAAACCCTAGCCCTAAGACTAACTCCAACTTTTGCCCTAGCCCTTTCCCTAGTTCTATCCCTATTCGCTATCGTAAACCTAACACTAGCCCTAACACTTGCCCTAAAGTTGGTCCCAGCCCTAACCCTAACTCTAAATCTAACCTTAAACATAAGCCTAAGCCTAACACTAACATGAGCCATGATCCTAAGGCTAATCATAAAACTAGCTCTAACCCTAATCCTAGCAGTGAAACAAAACTGATCAATAGTGCTAACCCTAAACCTTAACTTAAACCAAATACTAACATTACACCTAGACCTAAATCTAGTCCTAATTCGAGTCCTAAGCCTCCCTTATATCTAATCCTGACCCTGAATCATATCCTAACAGGCACCCTAGCTCTAAACACTGCCCTAAACTCAAACCGAACACTAAAATTAACAATAGCCCTAATTTGAGTCTTAATGCTAACCATAAAACTAACCCTGACCCTGACTCTTATCCTAACAAGAACCATAGCTATAAATATTACCCTAACCTTAAACCTAACCCTAGCATTCAACCTACCCATAATCCTAACCCTAAAACAAACCCTAATGGTAACCCTAGTTCTTAGATTAGATGTTTCCCTAATCCTAGCCCTAAACCTAACACAAAAACTAGCTCTAAACCGAGCCCCCAAACTAGCTTTAACTGTAACTCTAACCCTAACCATAGCCTTACCCTAGATATAAATAAATCCCTTAATCTAAGCGGAACCCTAAACCTAAGAGTAACCCTAGACCTATCCTTAGTCCTTAGACTAACTAAAACCCTAACCCTATTAATAGTCCTAATTCTAGCCTTCATTTTAGCTCTACAACTATCCCATACCCTAACCCTAACCCTGACCCTAATTCTGACCTTAACACTAAACCTAGGTCTAAACCTAACCCCAACTCTAACTCAAAATTTACCATAATCCTATCCCTAGACTTAACTCTGAACCTAACTCTCAGCCTAGCCATAATAATAGCTCAGAACCTAACCCTTACGCTAAACATAACCCTAAACATAATCCTGGTTCTAACCCTCACCTTAACCCTAACACACGACCTAATCCTACCCATAACCCTATCCCTAACTTTAACTCTAACTGTATCCATTACCCTAAAAATAACCCTTACCATAATGTTAACATTAGGATTAACCCTAAAACTATTGCTTTCCCCAAACCAATCAATTACACTAAACCTACCCTGAACCCTAAAACTAACATAATAATTATGCTAAACCTAACCCTAATGTTAATTAGAGCCTTAATCTAACCTCAAACTTAAACCAAACCCTAACACTGACCAAAACCCTAATAATTCCCCTAGCTCTAAACCTGACTCTTACCATACCAAACACTTACACTAGACCTAGCCATAAACCTAACCCTAAAACTATTCCTAACCTTAAACCTAGACCTTACATTGACCCTAGCCTTAATCCTAGCCATAACCCTAACACAAACCCTAGCCCTTATCATAGCCCTAAACATAGCCTTAATTTTATCCCTAACCCAAACCTTGGGCCTAAACCTAACCCTAACCCTAGCCCTAGTCTTAGCCCTAATTTATCCCTATCCCTAACGCTAACCCTAACTCTAGCCCAAAGACTAACTCTAACTCTTACCCTAATCGTAACCCTAGTTGTAACTCTATCCCATACTAGAACCCTAATCCCAGTCCTAACCCTTGGTGTAATCCTAGCCCTATTCATAGCCCTGGCCATAACCCTAGATCTAACCCTAACTATAAATCTAACCCTAACCCTAATCCTAAATCTAAAGTTAACACTAGCCCTAATGGTAATGCTAATCCTAAAACTAGCTCTAACCCTAGCTCTAGCCCTAAAACAAAACCGAGTCATAGCAATAACCCTAACCCTTAACCTAAACCAAACCCTAACCCTACACCTAGCCCTAACCATATCCCTAATACTAGTCCTAAACCTAACCCAAAACTAACCCTGACCCTGACTCTGACACTAACACTAACCTTGGCTCTAAACATCATCATCACAGTAAACCTCAACCTAACACAAGTCTTAGCCCTAACTCTGACCCTATAACTAGTGTTAATCATAACCCTACTTCATACATTAGCCGTAGCCTTAACCCTAGCCCTAACCTAATCTAACGCAAAACCTAGGCTTAATCCAAGTCCTAAACCAAGCTTTAACTCTAACTTAAACCTAACCCTAACACAAAACTAGCACAAACCCTATACATAACCCTAGCCCTAACCTTAGGTCTAAACCTATCCATTACCCTAACAATAACCTTAAAACTTAACCTAACTCTAGGCCTAAACCTAACCCTATCATTTACACTAAACCAAAACTAAACACTAAAACTAATGCTGTCATTTCCCTAAACCTAAACCCTAAACGAACCTGAACCCTAACCCTTATCCTGACCCTAAAAATAATCCTAGATATAAACGTGAATCTTACCCTAAACATAATCCTTACACTGGAACAAGCATAAACCTAACACTAAATCTAGCCCTATGATAACCCTAGACCTGACATTAAATCTAGACCTGATACTATCCCTAAGCTTAACACAAACCCTAAACCTCATCCTAGCCTTAAACCTAGACTCAATCATAACCCTAACCCTAACTATGCCCTATCCCTAATACTAACCCTTGCCCTAGCCCTAAACCTAGCCAAAACCACATCCCTTACCCTAAAAGTAACCCTAACTCTAACCCTAACCCTTGTCATCACAATTGCCCTATATTTAGCCCTAGCTTCAACACTAGATCAAAATCTAACTTTAAATCGAACCATAACTCGATGATTGAGCCTAAAACTAGCCCTAACCATGATGCTAATTTTAAAAATAGCCCTAACCCTAGACCTAGCACTAACCCTACCCATAATTTAGCTCAATCCCTAACCCTAAACTTCACCCTAGCCCTAAGAATAACTCTAACTCTCACACTGACCCTATCACTCATTGTAATCCTATCCCTTCCCATAAACCTAAACCTATCCCAAATTCTAGTCCTAAACATTGCCCTATCCTTAGCACTATCATTAACCTTAGTAAAACCTAACTCTAAATTTAACCCTAAACTGAAGCCTAAGCCTAAATCTAAGACTATCCCTAACCCTAATACTAATCGTAAAAATTTCACTAACACAAACCCTAGCCCTAAAACCAAACCTAGCTAAAGCTCTAACCCTAAACCTTAACCTAAACCAAGGCCTAAGCCTACACTTATCCTTAATCCCAGTCCAAATTCAAGTTTTAAGCCAAACCCTAAAAGTAACCCTGATCCTTACTCTGACCATAACACTAACCCAAGGTCTAAACATCACCCTAAACTTAAAACTAAACCTAAAAGTAAATCTAGCCCTAAAATCCTAAAATTAGGTGTTATCATAACTCTAGTACTTACATTAGCCGTAATCATAACCCTAGCACTAACTTAACCCAAAACCTAGCCCTAATCATAACAATAAACCTAGCACTAAACTGATTTCTAACTCTATACATTACCATAACCATAACCCTAACCCTAATGCTAATATGAGCCCTAACTTTAAACATTAACCTACCCCAAATCCTACACCAGAACTTGTCCTTAATAATACCCCTAGGTCTAAACCTGATGCTAACCCTAAACCTAACCCTTACACTAGACATACCCATAATCTTAATGCTTAAACTATATTTAATTATAATTCTGTAACTAAAATTATCCCTAGACTTAACCCTATAACAATACCCTAGCCCTCATCCTACCCCTAAACCTAGCCTTATCCAAACCCTTACCTTAAATAAATCTCTAACCCTAATTTTAACCATCATCCTACATCTAAACCTAGCGATAAAGCCATCCCTTACCCCAAGTTTTGCCCTAACTCTAAACCTAAATTCTAAACTCTAACTCTAAACTCTAACCCTCCCCCTAACCATAAACCTAATCCTAACTCTAACCCTAACTATAGGCTTAAACTAAACACTAAAACTAGACCTAATTCTAGCCCTAATTTAGCCCTATCTCTAACCCTTACCCTAACCCTAGGCCTAAAACTAACTCTCGCCCTCGCCGTATTCCTAGTTGTAAACATATCCCTTATCATAACCCTAAACCTAGCCATAACCATTGTCATATCCTTAATTTTAGCCCTAACCCTAGATTTAAACCTAATTCCAAATGTTACCCTAACCCTAAGCCTAAGACTAACACTAACACTAGTGCTAACACTAACCCTAGGGGAAAAAAAAAAAAAAACAAAAACAAAAAACGAATATGAGCCATAACCCTAAACATTAACTTAAACCAAATACTAACACGACAACTAGACCTAACTCTAGCCCTAATCTTAAACAACCTTGACCCTGACTCATATCCTAAAACTCATCATAGCTCTAAACACTGCCCTCACCTTAAACTTAACCATAAAAGTAACCCTAGCCCTAATTCGATTCCTAACTCTAACGCTAAAACTAAGCCTGACCCTGACTCTTATCCTAAAATGAAACCTAGCTATAAATATCACCCTTACCTTAAACCTAATTCTAACTCTAAACCTAACCCATACCCTAACACTAAAACTAACCCTAATGTTAACCCTAGGTTTTACATTAGCGATTGCCCTAACCCTAGCCCTAACCATAACACAAGACCTAGGCCTATCCAAAACTTACCTAAACCTAGCTTTAACCCTAACTCTAACCATAACCATAGCCGTAAACCTAGCTGTAAACCAATTTATTACCCTAAGCAAAACCCTAAACCTAAGAGTAACCCTAGACCTATCCCTAATCCTTAGTCTAACCAAAACACTAACCCTATTAATAGCCCTTACCCTTGCCCTCATTCTGGGTCTAACCCTATTCAAAACCCTTACACTAAACCTGACTCTTTTATTGACACTACCACTAATCCTAGGTCTAATCCTAACCCAAAATATACTGTAACCCTATCCCTACACCTAATCCTAAACCAAACTCTCAGTCTAGCCCAAACCAAAGCTCAGAACCTAATCCTTACACTAAAAATAACACTAACCTAACCCTAGTTCTAACTCTCACCCTAACCCTAAATCAAGACATAATCCATACCATAACCCTAGCCCTAAGCTTAAGTCTAACTGTATCATTACCCTAAACATAACCATTACCCTAATGCTTACCCTAGGCCTAACCCTAAACATATCACGATCCCCAAACTTATCAATTACCCTAAACCTACCATGAACCCTCGACCTAAACCAATCATTACTGTAACCCTAACCCTAATGCTAAATTGCGCCTTAACCCTAAACTCAAATGTATAACAAACTCTAACACTTACATATACTCTAATAATTCCCCTAGCTCTAAACATCACTCTTATCCTATACCTAAAACTTACACTAGACCTAGCCATAAAACTAACCCTAAAACTACCTGTAAGCATAACCCTAGAACTGATCTTAGCCCTAGCAATCATACTAACCCTAACGCAAAACCTAGCCATTATCCTTTCCCTATGCATAGCCTTAATTATAACCATAACCATAACCCTAGGCCTAAACATAACACTAACCTTAGAGCTATACTTAGATCTAATTTAGGCCTATCCCTAACCTTAACCCTAACTCTAGTTCACAGACTAACTCTAAGTCTCACCTGAGTCCTAACACTAGTTCTAACCCTATAATTTACTGAAACCTTAATCCTAGTGCAAACCTTAGGTCTAACACTAGCCCTATTCATAGCCCTAGCAGCAACCCTAGATCTAACCCTAACTCTAAATATAACCCTAACCCTTAGCCTAAACCTAAACCAAACACTAGCCTTAACCCTAAGGCTAATTCTATAACTAGCACTAACCCTAGCCCTAAAACAAAACCAAGCCATTGATTTAATCCTTACTCTTAATATGAACTAAGATCTAACCCTCTACTTAGCCATAAGTCTAGCCCTAATTCGAGTTTTAAGCCAAACCCTAAAACAAACTCTGACCCTCACTCTGACCTTAACACTAACCCTAGCTCTAAACATCACCCTAACCCTATACCTAAACCTAAAAATAGACCTAGCCTAACCCTAACCCTAAAATTAGCCCTAATCACAAACCTGGTACTTACATTAGCTGTAAACCAAAACCTAGCGTTAACTTAACCCAAAAACCTAGCTTTATTCTGAGTACTATCACTTGATTTACACCTAATCCTAACCCTATCACTAATTGTAACTCTAACCCTAGCTGTAACCCTGGATATAACCCTAATCCTAAGCCTAACCGTATCAATAATCATAGCATTGACCCTAGCTGTACCCTTATCCATAACCCTATCCATTACCCTAAACATAACCCTAACCCTAATGCTAAACCTGGGCCTAAACCTAACTATATCCCTAATCCTAACCATACCCATTACCCTAAACGTAACCTGAAACAGAAACCTAACACTATCTTTAAACTAATCCTAACTGTAATGCTAATTTGAGCCCTAACATTAAGCATTAACCTATCCAAAACACTAATCGTGACCCTGACCCTAATAGTACCCTTAGCACTAAACCTGACCCTAACCCTAAATCTAACCCTTACACTAGACGTAGCCATAAACCTAACCCTAAAACTATTTTTAACCATAACACTAGACTAGAAATTAGCCCAAGCCATAATCCTAGCCCTAAACCTAGGCTTAATCCTAACCTGAACCATAACCCGAGCCCTAACCCTAATTCTATTCTTCACCCTAGCCCTAAATCTACCTATTACCTCATCCTGTACACAAAAACTACCATAACCTTAAACCAACCCTAACCCTGACCCTAAACCTAGGCCTAACACAAAGCCTACTGCTAACCCTAGCCTGTATTTAATCCTATCCTAACTCTAAACCTAGCCATAAGATTAAATCTAACTCTTGCCCTTGCCCTAGCCCTATTATATTTTTAGCTTTAATCCTAACTATAGATCTAAACCTAACTCTAAATCTATACCTAACTCTAAATTTAACTGAAACAATAAGACTAAACCAAACCCTAACACTAACCCTAACCATAATGTTAATTTTAAATCATGCCCTATCCCTATCCCTAGCCATAAACCCAAACCAAGCCATAGCCCTAATCCCAACCCTTAACCTAAATCAAACCCTAACCCTACATCTAGCCCTAAAACTAACTCGAAAACTAACCCTGACCATGACACTGATCCTAACAATAATCCTAGCTCTAAAAATCACCCTAACCTTAAATTAACCCTAACACTATATCTAGCCTTAACCTAACCCTAAAACTAACCTTAATCATAACCCTAGTTTGTATATTATTCATTGTCCTAACCTTAGCCCTAACACTAACACAAATTCTACCTTAAATCCGAGCCCAAACTGTAGCTTAACCCTAATACTAGCCCTAACTCACTAGCCCTAAACCTAACTCTAACCCTATTCCTTACACTAAGCCAAACCTTATCCCAAATGCTAACCTTAGTTCTAATCCTAATCCTTAGCTTTACTTAAAGTCTAATCATATTACTAGTCTTAACCCTAGCCCTCATTCTACCTCTAAACGTAACTCTGATCTTCATCTGACCCTAACAGTAACCCTAGGTCTATACCTGACCCTAACACTAAAACAAATCCTAACACTAGCCCTTCTGGTAACCCTATACCTATACTCAAGCCTAACACTAGACCTAGACCCAAAACTAATCCTAAATATAGCTATAACTCTAGCCCTAGACCTAAACAAAAACCTAGCACTAGCATTAACAATAACCCTTAACCTAAATTGAACACTTAACCTACCCCTAGAACTAAACCTAGTCCTAATTCTGGATCTAACCCTAACCCTAACCCTATCCCCAAAACTGACCTTGATTCTAACACTGAACCTAGCTTTAAACCTGACACTAACCCAAAACCTAGACGTAACACTAGACCTAGCCATAACCCTAACGCAAAAAGTAGCCCTAAACATAACCCTAGCTCTTACATTACCCATAGTCCTAAATATAGCCCTAATCCTAACACAAAATAATAGGCCTAAACCTAGGCCTAAACATGGCTCTAAGCATAACCCTCAGCCTAAACCTAGCCCTAAACCTAGCCCTAACCTAATCCTCGCCTTAGACCTAACCCTAGCTCAAAGCCTAACCTTTACACTAAATATAACCCTAGCTTTATCCTAAACCCTAACCCTAACCCATATTCTAAAGTTAAACCTAGCATGAACTTTAGCTCTAACTATACCCATTACCCTAACCCTAACCCTAATTAAAACTCTATCCCTGACACTAAACCTAACTCTAACCATAAATGTAAACCTACAATTAAACCTAAACCTAACCCTCAACCTAGCCCTAACCCTAGCTCAAACACTAACCCTTACCCTAACCTAATCATAACACTAGCCCCAAACTTAACACTTACCCTAACCATAAACTTACCCCAAATCACACCCTAGCCCTATCCCTAAATTCAGCCCCAATCCTAGACCTAATTCAAACCATAAACTATACCTAACCCTAGCTCTAAATCTATCCATTACACTAAACATAACCCTAACCCTAATGTCAACCCTAATCCAATTGCTAAATCTAACCCATTCATTACCCTAAGCCTTAACTGAAACCTAAACTAAACCCTGTCCATTATGCTAACACTAATTCTAAACCTAATACTAATTTGAGCCCTAACCCTAAACCTATAGCTAAACCAAATGCTTATTCTGAACCTGACCCTGACCCTAATAATAGCCCTAGCCCTAAAGCTGGCCTTTAACCTGAACCTAACTCGTACACTAGTCTTAGCCATAACCTAACCCTAAAACTATCTTTATCATTAACTTTAGAACTGATAAGATCCCTAGACCCGGTCCTAGCCATAACCCTAACAGAAACCCTCGCCCTTAACCTAGCCCTAAACCTAGCCTTAATCCTAAACTGAAGCATAACCCTAGGCCTAATCGTAATTCTAACCCTCACCCTAGACCTAAAGCTAGCTACAACCCCACCATTCCCCTAAACTTATACTAAACACCAATGCTAAATCTAGCCCAACCACTTGGTCTAACCCCAACAATAACCATACTCTTAATACTAGCCCTACTTTAGCCCTATCCAAACGCTAAACCTAGCCCTAATCCGAGCCCTAATTGAGCCCTAAACCTAACCCTAACTCAAGCCCTAATCCTAGACCTAATTTAGCCCTAACCCTATCACTAACCCTATCCATAATCTTAGCCCTAATTTAGCTGTAATCCTAGCCCTAACGCTAGCCCTAAACTTAGCCATAATTTAGCCCTAACCCTAATCCTACCCTATGACTACTACTAAGACAAACTCTAATTCTTGCTCTAGCCATATCCGTTGTTCTAATCATTTTCATTACCATAACCCTAACACTCACCCTAAACCTAATCCTAGGACTAGCCCTAAACCTAGATCTAACCCTAACTCTAAATCTAAACCTAACTTTAAGCCTAAACCTCAACCTTACGCTAGCCCTACCCTGATGCTAATCCATAATCTAGCTGTAACTCTAGCCCTACCCTAATACAAAACCAAACTGTATGGCTAAACCTTAACCTAAACCAAATCCTAACCATATACCTAGTACTAACTTTAGCCATAATTCGAGTTCTAACTCAAACCCTAAAACTAACCCTGACTCTTAAAGTGACCCTAACAATAACCCTTGCTCTAAACAGCACCCTAACCCTAAACCTAACAATAACACTAGACCTAGGCCTAACCCTAACCCTAACCATAAAACTAGCACTAATTTTAATACTAGTTCATACATTAGCCATATCCCTAACCCTAGCCCTAACCAAACCCAAAACCAAGCTTGAATCCTACACTTAACCCTAGATTTAACCCTAATTCTAAACCAAACCATAGCTCAGAACCTAGTCCTAAACCTTACCCTAAAATTAGCCAGAATTCTAACCATTACCCTAGCCCTATCACTAGCTCTAACCCTATCCATTACCCTAACCATAACAATAACTCTAATGGCAACCCTAGGCCTAACCCTATACTTATCCCTAACCCTATCCTATTTCATTAACCTAAACTTGAATACTAAACCTAACCCTATCATTACCCTAACCCTAACCCTAATGCTAATTTGAGCCCAAACCCTAAACCTTAAACTAACACAAACAATAAATGTAACCCTTCTGATGATAATATACCTAGCTCTAACATTGACCTACTCCTAAACCTAAGCTTTACACTAGACCTAGCCATAAATATAACCCTAAAACTAACCCTAACCATAACCCTAGACTTGACATTTGCCGAAGCTGTAATTCTAGCCCTAAACTTAACACCAACCATACCCATAACCCTAACTAACCCTAGCAGTAACCCTATCCATAACCCTAGCCCTAAATTTAGCTCTAACCCTATCAATTAACCTAAACATTACTCTAATTATAATGCTAACCTAGGCCAAAATCTAACCCTATCCCTAACCGTAACACTATACATTATGATAAATCTTACCTGAACCCTAAACCAAACCCTATCATTACCCTAACCCAAACCCTAATGCTAATTCGAGCCCTAACCCTAAACCCTAACCTAAAAAAACCCTAAACTTGGCCCTGACCATAGTAATACCACTAGCTCTAAACTTGATCCTTCCCTAAACCTAACACTTACACTAAACATATCCATAAAACTAACCCTAAAACTATCCCTAACCGTAAACTTAGATCTGACATTCACCCTAACACTAATCCTAGCCGTAACCCTACCACAAACCCTAGCCTTCACCCTAGCCCGAAACCTAGCCTAAATCATAACACAAATGAAACCCTAGCCCTAACCCTAGCCCTAAACCTAGCCTTAATTATAACACTAATGAAACCCTAGCCCTAACCCTAATTGTAACCTTCACCCTAGGCCTATCCCTAGCTCTAACCCCATCACTTACTCTAAACCTAACCCTAAGCCTAAAACTAACCCTATGGCTAAACATAACAATAAACCTAGCCCTATTACTAGCCCTGATTAAGCCCTATACCTAACCAACACTAAGTTTAGCCGTAAGACTAACTCTCACTTTCACCCTAGCCCTATTCTTAGTTCTAAGCCTATCCCTTACCATAACCCTAAACCTAGCCATAAATCAAGACCTAACAGTGGCCCTATCCTTAGCCCTAAACCTAACCCTAGATTTAATCCTAAATATAAATTTAAATTTAACTCTAATCCTAAATCTAAACCTAACACTAGCCCTAAACTTAATGCTAAGTCTAAAACTAGCCCTAACCATAGCCCTAGCCCTAAAACGAAACCAAGCCATAGCCCTAACTTTAAAACTTAACCTAAACCAAAACTTAACTCTACACCTAGCCTGAACCCTAGTCCTAATTCGAGTCCAAACCCTACCCTAAAACTACTCTGAACTTGAATTTGATCATAACACTAACCCTAGCTCTAAACCTCACCCTAATGTTATACCTAATCCTACCACTAAACCTAGTCCTAACTCTAATTGTATGACTATCCCAAATTGAAACCATAGTCCATACATTGGCCATAACTCAAAACCTAGCCCTAACTCTAACCAAAACCTAGCCCTAATGCAATACATAACCCTAGCTTTAAGCCTAAACTTCAACCTAACAGTAGCCCTAATAGTAACCCTAAACATATCCCTAACCCTAGCTCTAATCCTTTTCCTTACCCTAAGCTAACTCTAACCCTAATGCTAACCCTAGGCCTAACCCTAATCCTTAGCCTAACCCAAACCCTAACCCTATTACTAATGCTAACCCTTGCCCTCATTCTAGCTTTAATCATAGCTCAAACCTGACAATTATTCTGACCCTAATGTTAACCGTAGGTCTAAACCTGACCCTAATCCTATACTAAACCCTAAAACTAGCACTATCCCTAGACCTAAACAAAAGCCTAGCCCTAGCTCTAATTATAAACCTTAACCTAACACAAACACTAACCCTACTCCTAGACCTAACTCTACTGATAATTCTGGGTTTAACCGTAACCTAAGTATAACCCAAATACTGGCCCTGACCCAAACACTAACCTGAGCTGTAAACATCATGCTAACGCTAACCCTAATCCTAAAATTGACCTAGCCATAACACTTATCCAAAAAGTATACATAATCATGACCCTTGTTCATACATTTGTTGTAGGCCTAACGCTAGACCCAACCTAACCACAAACCTGGCCCTAATCTGAGCAGTAACCCTATTTTTGACCCTGACCTAAAACTAGCCCTAACCCATACCCTAACCCTAGCTCTAATCCTAAATCTTAGCCTATCCATTACCTTAAGCTAAACCCTAAACATAATGTTAACCCTAGTCCTAACCCTAAACCATAGCCTAACCCAAACCCTAAACCTATTACTGGTCCTAACTCTAACCTTCATTCTATCTCTAACCCTAACCCAAACCCAAAACCTAACCCTGACACTTATTCTGATCCTAAACATAATCCTAACCCTAATGCCATCCCTCGGCTTAACCCTATTGCAATCCCTAAACCTATCCATTACCATAAAACTAACATAAACCCTAATCCTAAACTATTCATTACCCTAACCCTAACACTAAACCTAATGCTAATTTGAGCCCTGAACCTAAATATTAACTTAAACCAAACCTTAAGCCATACACTGACCCTAATAATACTGATAGCTGTAAACTTGACCCTTACTCTAAATCTAACCCTTACACTAGACATAACCAAAAATATAACACAAAATCTATCCCTAACTATAACCCTAGACCTGGCATTAGTCATAGGCTTAATCCTTGTCCTAACCCTAACATGAACACTAGCTCTCATCCTAGCCTAAAACCTAGCCTTAATCATAAACTAACCCTTATTCTAAACCTTTCCCTAGCCCTAGTTATAATCCCATCACTTACATTAAACCAAACTCAAAATTTAACCCAAACACTACCCCTAGCTCTAACCTTAACCCTAGGACTAACCATAACACTAACCCTAGCCTTGAGACTAACTATAATTCTCGCCTTAGCCCTAGCCCTAATTAAAACCCTATCACTTATGGAAACCTAATTCCTAAACCTAAACCTGGAATAACACTAACCCAAACCTTACACCTCGCCCTAACCCTAGATCTAAACCTAACTCTAAATCTAACCCTAATTGTACACCTAAACCTAACCCTAATACTAGCCTTAACCCTAATGCTAATCCTAAAACTAGCCATAACTATAGGCTTAGCCCTAAAACAAAACTGAGCCATAACAATAACCCTAAACATTTACCTCAAACAAACTTTAACTTTACATCTAGTCCTAAGCCTAGCCCTAATTCGAGTCCTAATCTTAACCCTAAAACTATCCCTGAACTTGTCTCTGACATTCACACTAACTCTACCTCTAAATATCACCCAAAACCTAAATTTTACGCTAACACTAGACCTAGTCCTAACCGTAATTATAATCATGACACTAGAGCATACATTAGCTGTAACCTTAAACCTAATGTTAAACAAAACCAGCCCAAATCTGAGGCCTAATGATAACATTAGCTCTAATCCTAATTTTAATCCTAATCCTAGACGTAACCCTAAACATAACCCTCATCGTAGACTTAAACTTAGATAAAATCCTCACCCTTGCTCTAACACTAATACAAACCTAAAACTACCCCTACCCTAAGCTGAAATCTAACCATATATATTACCCTAACTCTAATGATAATCTTATCCCTAACCCTAACACTAATCCTAAAACTAAAACTACCCCTAACCCTAACACGACATATAACCCTATCCATTTACCTAACTCAAAATATAACTTTAGCCCTAACCCTAACACTAACTCTAACCTTAAACATAATTATAACCCTAGATATAATCCTAAAATTAACCCTAGCACTAACCCTAGCTCAAACCCTAACCTGTACCCTAAACCTAACCCAAACCCTTAGCCTAGGCCTAGTCCTAACCATAACCCTAACTAGTCCAAATTCTATCCAAAACCCTAGCCCTAACCCTAGCTCTAATGATATTCATTACCCTAACAATAACCCTAACTGAAATACTGACCCTAGTCCTAACCCTAACCCACCAATTACCCTAATCTTAACCTGAATCCTAAATCTAAACCTATCAATAAACCTAACCCTAATTCTAACCCTAACGCTAATTTGAGCCCTAACTCTAATAATTAAACTAACACAAACCTGAAACCTAACCCTGACCCAAAAATACACCTTACCATTAACCTGGCCTTTACCCTAAACCTAATATTAGACATAGCTATGAAACTAACCATATAACTATGCCTAGCCATAACCCTAAACCTGGCATTATCCCTATACCTAAAACTTGCCCTAACCCTAACACAAAACCTAGCCCTCATCCTAACCCCAAATCTAGCCTTAATCCTCTAACACAAATATAACCCTAAGCCTAAAGCTAATTCTACTCATCGCCCTAGCCCTAAACCCAGCTATAACACCATCCCTTCCCCTAAACCTAATCCTAAACATAGCCCTAACCCTAGGCCTAAACATAAAACCATCCTAGACATATTCCTAGCCCTAATTTAGCCCTAAACTAAACCTTATCCCTAGCCTTAAGAAAAACTCTAACTATCGCCCTAGCTCTTTTCCTAGTTGTAACCCTATCCTTTACCATAACCCAAACACTAGACCTAACCTTAGCACTAACTCTAGCCATAGTCCTAACCCTAGAATTAACCATAACTGTAAATGTACCTCTAAACCTAAACACACCCTGTCACTAGGAATAACAATAACAATTATCGTAAAACTACACTTAACTTTAGCCTTAGCCCTAAAACATAATTAACCATAGCACTAGCCCTAACCCTTAACCTAAACCAAATCCTAACCCTACATGTAGCCTTAAGCCTACCTCTAATTCGAGTCCTATCCCCAACACTAAAACTAACACTTACCTGACTCTGAAAATAACACTAACCCTAGCTCAAAACATCACCCTGAACTTAACCTAACCATAAAACTAGACTTAGCCTTAACTGGAACCGTAAAATTAGCTCTAATCATAACCCTAGTTATTACATTAGCTGTATCCCTAACACTAGCCCTAATGTAACCCAAAATCTAGCCCAAATGCGAGCCCAAACTGTAGCTTTAACCCTAACTCTAAACCTAAACAAAGTTCCAACTCTTACTCTAAACCTAACCCTAAATTTAATCCTTGCACTAAACTAAACCTAACACTAACACTAACACGAACCATAACCCTAGCCCTAACCCTAGCTTTAACCCTATCCATTACCCTATTCCTAAATCTAACCTTAATCCTAACTCTAATGCTAACCCTTGCCCTAACAATAACACATTCACAAACCCTAACCTATCCATTACTTTAAATATAACCCTAACTGTAAACCTAACCAAACAGTAAACTTAGACATAATACTAACCATAAAACTAGCCCTAAATGTAAACCTAGTTCTTACATTAGCCATAACCCTAAAGCTAACAAAAAACCTAGCCTAGCTGTAATGCAAGCTCTAACCCTAGCTTTAAACCTAAACCTAAACCTAACCCTAGCCCTAACCCTAACCCTAACACTAGCCCTAATACTAGCACTAACCCTATCCCTTACCCTAAGACAAACTCTAACCCTAAAGCTACCCTTGTCCTAAACCTAATTCTTAGCCTAACCCCAAACCTAACTCAATTACTAGTCCTAATCCTCAATCTAGCTCTATCACTTTACCAAATGCTAACCCAAACCCTGACACTTAATCTGACCCTAACACTAACCATAGGTCTAAACCTAAACCAACTGAACACAAAGCCATATGTGTAACTCCTAACCCTAAAACGAATCCTAACATTGGAACTACCTGTAACCCTATACCTAAACCTAAACCTAACATTAGACATAGACCTACACTTAATCCTTCATCTAGTGATAAATCTAGGCTTAGCCCAAAACAAAAACTTAGTCCTAGCCCTAATAATAATGCTTAACCTAACTAAAAGACTAACCCTAACCCTAAACCAAAGCCTAGACCTAACGCTGGCCCTAACAATAAACCTAACCATAAAACAAACACTGACACTTACCCTAACACTAAACCTAGCTCTAAATATTATCCTAACAAAAAACATAACCCTAACACTAGACTTAGTCATATCACTAACCCTAAAACTAGACTTCACCATAGGCCAAACTTACCTCTAACTCTATCCATTACCCTAACCCTAACCCTAACCCTAATGCTAAACCTAGCCCACACCCTCACACTGACTCTAACCCTAATCGTCGTCCTAGCTGGAACACTAGCTCAATCTCTAACCCGTAAACTTAACCTAGCACTAACATGAACCCTTGGTCTAAACCCAAACCTAAATATAACCCTAGCCCTAATCCTAACGTTAACCATTTCCCTAACCCTAGCTCTAAACCTACATAATAACCTATCTCTAATCCTAAACTTAATGATAAACCTAGGCCTAAACCTAGCTCTAACCCTACCCATTATCCTAAACCTAACCCTGATGATAACCCTAGCTCTTACCCTAAATCTACCCTAAAACTAACCCAAGATATACCAATAAACCTAACCTTTGCCATAGAGCTATTCCTTGCTCAATCCTAACCATTACTCTAACCCTAAACCTAAACCTATCCCTAACCCTGACCTTAAGCTGAAACCTAACATTAACCCTAACCCGAACACTACATCAAACCCTATCCAATACCCTAAACTCTAGCCATAACCTTAACACTTACCTTGATCCTAACCATAAATATAACCTAGACCTAAGCCTAAAGCTAACACTTACCCTAAAGCTATCCCTAGCTCAAACTCTAAGACATATCCTAAAAATAAACCTAACCCTAACCCTAGGCCTAACCCTAACTCTAGCCCTAGTACTAACCATAACCCTAGCCCTAAACCGATTCATTACCCTAAGCACAACCATAACTATAAGATTAACTCTAGGCTTAGCCCTAACCCAACCCATTTGCTAACTCTATCCCTACTCAATTATCCTACACCTAACATGAAACCTAAACCTAAACCTATCATTACCCTAACCAAACCTTAATGCTATTTCAAGCTCTAAACCTAAACCCTAACCTAAACCAAACCTGAAACCTAATTCTAACCCTAATAATACCCCTAGCCCTAAACCTGACCCTTACCCTAAACCTAATACTTACACTAGACATAGCCATAAATCTAATCCTCAATCTATCCCTAATGTAAGCCTAGACATGACATATCCCTAACACAAAACCTAGCCTAACACAAAACCTAGCCCTAATCCAAGGCCTAACCCTGACCCTAACCCTAACCCTATCCCTAGTCCTAATCCTAGCTCTAACCTTATTTTTTACACTTAGTCAAACCCTCACACTATTGCTATCCTAGTCCTAGCCCTAATTATATGCCTATCACAAACCCTAACTCTATTACTATTCCTAACCCTAGACCTCATTCTAGCTCTAAACTTAACCCAAACCCTAACCCAAACACTGACCCTTTTCTGACCCTAAAAAAAAAACTTAGGTTTTAAACCTGACCCTAACCCTTATCGGAAACCTAACACTAGCCCTACCAGTAACCCTAACCCTAAACCTAACATTAAAACTAGCCCTAGACCTAAACCTAATCCTAAATATAGTCATAACCCTAGCCTTAGCCCTAACAATAATCCTTAACCTAAAACAAACACTAACTCTAACCGTAGAACTAATGCTAGTCCTCATTCTGGACCTAACCCTAAATCTAATCTTAACCTGAACCCTGACACGTACCCTAACAAAAACCTTAGATCTAAAACTTATCCTAACCCAAAAACTAACCCTAACACTAGACGAACTCTAAATCTAGCCATAACCATAACTCTAGCTCTTACATTACCCATATACCTAACACTATCCCTAAACCTCACACAAAACCTAGCCCTAATTACGGCCCTAAACCTAACCCTAAGCATATTTCTAACCCTAAACCCAGCCCTAACCACAACCCTAACATTCATTTTAGCCCTAACCCTAGCTCAAACCCTAATATCTACCCTAAACATAACCCTAGCCCAAATCCGAAACCTCACCCTAACTCTAGCCCTAATCCTAAATGTAACCATATCCCAAACCCAAGCTCTACCTCTATCCATTACACTAAGCATAACCCTAAAATTAACGCTAACCCTAGCCCTAAACATAACCCTAACCCTATCCAGCACAGATATTAACTCTAACCCTCACGTTAGACCTAACCCTTGCCCAATCCCTAACCCTTACACTTAACATAACCCTAACACTAACCCAAGGCCTAACCCTAACCCTAACCCCAGCCCTAATCCTAACCTTAAACCTTGCTCTAACCCTAGATCGAAACCTACCCATTAACCTAACCCTAAATTTAACCTTAATAATAACGCTAGACCTAAAGCTAAACCTACCCTAACGCTAAAATTAACCTAACCCTAGAATTAACAGTGAACCGAAATGTAACCCTAAATCTAAGCTAACTCAAACCCTAACCCTTTCCTAAGCCTAAAACTAACACTAACCTAAACCTAACCCTATCTTTAACTGAAATCGAAAACTATTACCCTAAACCTAATGATAACCCCATCCCTAACCGTAACACTAACCATGACCATAACCCTAGACCAAACCCTAAATTAACCTTAGCCATAGAAAAATCATAGCTCAAATCCTAAACCGCACCCAAAACCTAATCCTAACTGTAGCCCTCGCCCTAACCCTGACCCTAACACGAACTCTAGCCCTAATCCTAACCATAACCCTAGCCTTAACACTAGATTTA
The DNA here is from genome assembly GCF_001458135.2 of Marmota marmota marmota. Lineage (NCBI taxonomy): Eukaryota > Metazoa > Chordata > Mammalia > Rodentia > Sciuridae > Marmota > Marmota marmota. Next base: position 579,665 of record NW_026002338.1, on the reverse strand, counting down.
ACCCTATAAATTACCCTAACAAATACCATAACACTAATGCTAACCCTAGGCTTAACCCTAAACCTATCACAAACCCTAACCATATCCATTACCTTAAACCTAACCTGAACCCTAAACCTAACACTATCCTTTACCCTAACCCGAATTATAACCTTAATGCTAATTTGAGACTTAACTCTAAACCTTAACCTAACCCAAACCTGAAGCCTGACCATGACCCTAATAATACCCCAGCTCTTAATCTGGCCCTTACCCTAAAAGCAACACATTAATTTGACCTAGCCATAAACATAACCCTAAAAATATCACTAACTATAAACCTAGGCCTGACATTAGTCCTAGCTCTAATTCTTGCCCTAAACCTAACACAAAACTTAGCCCTAATCCTATCCTTAAAACTAGCCTTAATCCTAAACCTAACCATAAACCTAGCTCTAACCCTAAAGCTAATCATAAAACAAGCCCTAACCCTAACCATAACACTAAAACAAAACCAAGCAACAGGCCTAACACTAATCTTAACTTAAAACAAACACTAGCATTACACCTAGATCTAACCCTAGCCCTAATTGGATTCCTAATCATAACCTTAAAACTAACCCTGACCTGACTGATATCCTAAAACTAACCCTATCTATAAATATCACCTAAATCATAAACCTAACCGTAACACTTGACATACCCCTACCTCTAACCATAATAGTAACCCTAGTTCTTATATTAGCGGTTGCCTTAACCCTAACCTTAAACCTCACACAAAAAATAGCCCTAATTTGAACCCTAAACCTAGCTTTGAACCTAACCATAAACCTAACCATAGCCCTAACCTTATGCCTTACCCTGAGCAAACCCTTAACCCTAATGGTAACCCTAGATCTATTCCTAATCAATAGGCTAACCAAATCCTAACCCTATTAATAGTCCTAATGCTAGATCTCATTCTACCTCTAATGCTATCCCAAATCCTAACCCTAACCCTAAACTTTATTCTGACTTTATCATAAACTCTAGGTCTAAACCTGACCCTAACCATTAACCAAAGCCTAACACTAGCCCTACTTGTAACCGTATACCTAAACATAACCCTACCACTAGCTCTAGACCTAATCCTAATCCTAAATCAAGCCTGAACTCTAGAACTAAAGGAAATCCTAGCTCTGGAATTAAAACAAAATCCTAGCCCTAACAAAAAACTTTACCTAACCCAAACACTAACTCTACTCCTAGACCTTATCCTAGTCCTAATTCTGGCTTTAACCCTAACTTTAACTGTAACTCAAACACTGACTCTGCCTTTAAAACTAAACCTACTTCTAAACCTGAAATTAACCAAAACCTAAACCGAATTCTAGACACAGCCACAACCCTAACCCTAAAACTAGCCTTCATCATAACCCTAAATTTTACATTACCCATAGCCTAACCCTACGCCTAAACCTAACACTAAACATAGAGCTAATTTTAGGTCTAAACCTATCCCTAAGCATAACCCTAACCCTAACACAAGCTCTATACCTAACCCTAGCCTTCTCCTTAGTCCTAAGATAGTTCAAAGCCTAATCCTTATCCTAAACATAAAACTAGACCTATCCCTAACTCTCACGCTAACCCTACCCAAAATCCTAAACTTAACCTAGGCCTAAACCTAGCTCTAAACCTACCCATTACCCTAACCCTAAACATAACCGTATTGATATTCCTGGCCCAAACACTAATGATAACCCTAACCATAACTGTAAAACTTACCATAGACATAACACTAAAATTAATATTCAGCATAGCCCTAACTCTAGATCAAACCATAAACCTAACCATAAACCTAAACATAACCATAGCTCTAATCGTAACCCTATCACTAATTCTAACTCTAAACCAAATTCTAAACCTAACCTAACCCTCTCCATTACCTTAATCCTAACCCTAACATTAATGATAACCCTATCACTAACTCTAACCCTAACCTGAAACATACCATAATTTTATCCCTAGACCTAACCCTAAAACTACCCCTGACCCTAGCGCAAAACCTAATCTTTATGCTAAACATAACCCTAAACATAACACTAACCCTAGTTCAAACACTAACTCTAACCCTAACTCAAGGCATATTTCTAACCATAACTCTAGTTCTAACCTAAGATGTAACCCTATCAATTACCCTAACCATAACTCTTACCGTAATGGTAACCCTAAGCCTAACCCTAGCCCTATCACTAATGCTAACTGTGTCAATTACCCTAAACCAAACCTGAACCTTAATACAAACCCTAACTATACCCTAACACTAACTCTAATGCTAATTTGAGCTGTAAATCTAAATTCTTACCTAATCCTAATAATTCCCTGAGTTCTAAACCAGACCCTTACACTAAACCTAAACCTTGCACTAGCGTAGCCATAAGCCTAACCTAAAAACTATCTTTAAACATAACCCTATACCTGATATTAGCCCTAGCACTAATCCTAGCCCTGAATCTAAAACAACACTAGCCTCATCCTAGTCCTGAATTTAGCCTTAAATATAACCCTAACCCAAACACTAACCCTAACTCTAACTCTCACTCTATGTCTAAACCTAGCTATAACAGCATTCTTTATCCTAAACTTAAACCTAAACCTATCCCTATCACTAGGCCTAAGCTGAACACTAACCCTAGCCCTAATCCTAGCCCTAATTAAACCCTATCCCAAACCATAACTCTAATTTTATCCCTATCAATAACTCTAAATCTCACACTAGTCCTATTCATAGTTCTAACCCTATTCCTTACCATAACTATAACCCTGGCCCTAACCCTTGCCCTATCCTTAATCCTAGCCATTAGGCTAAACCTCGATCTAAACCTAACTATAAATGTAACCCTAACCCTAAGTCTAAGCCTAACACTAACACTAGCCCTAACCCTAATTTTAATTGTAAAACTAGCCCTAACCCTAACCCTAGGACTAAAACAAAACCGAGCAATAGACCTAATGCTAAACCTTAACTTATAACAAACCCTAAACTTCTACAAGAACTAATTCTAGCCCTAATCAAGTCCTAACCCTAACCTTAAAACTAACCCCGATGCTGACTCATACCCTAACACTCACCCTAGCTCTAAACAGGATGCTATCTTTAAATTGAACCCTAACAGTAAACATAGCCCTAATTCGAGTTCTATCTCAAACCCTAAAACTAACCCTGACCCTTACTTTTATTCTAAAAATAACTCTAGCTCTAAATATCAACCTAACCTTATCTAACACTAACACTAGAACAACACCTAACACTAACACTAAAGATAATCCTAATTGTAATCCTGGTTCTTACATTACCTGTTGCCCTAAACTAGCCCTAAAACTAACACAAAAACTAGCCCCAATCCGAACCCTACAACTAGCTTTAGTCCTAACTCTAACCCTAACACTACCCCTAACACTAGCTATAACCCTATTGCTAACCCTAAGCAAAACCCTAACCATAATTGTAAACCTAGACATATCCCTAATCCTCAGCCAAATCAAAACTCTCACCATATTAATCGTCCTAACCATAGCCCTCATTCTAGCTCTAAACTTATCCCAAACCTTAACCCTTACCCTTAACCTTATTCTGACCATAACACTAACCTAGGTCTAAACCTGACCATAACACTAGACCAAACAGTAACACTAGCCCTATCAGTTAACATATACCTAAACCGGACCGTATCCCAAGCCCTAGACCTAAACCTAATCCTAAATCTAGACTTAACTCTAGCTCTAGAACTAAACAAAAACTTAGTCTTACACCTAACAATAACCCTTTACTTAAAGCAAAGACTAACCCTACCCCTAGACATAAACCTAGTCCAAATTCTGGCTTTATTCTTAACTCTAACTCTAACCTGAGCACTGACTCTGCCTTTAACACTAAACCTATCTATACACCTTACCCTTACTGAAAACCTAAACCTAACACTAATCATAGCCATAACCCTAACCCTACAACTAGCCCTAATCATAATCCTAGATCTTACATTACCCATAGCCCTAACTCTATGTCTGAACCTAACACAAAACCTAGAGCGAATTCTAGGCCTAAATATAGCCCTTAGCATAAATGCAAACCTAACTCTCGCCCTAATGATAACCCTAAACCTAACCCTAGCCTTAGTCTTAAACCTTACTCAAACACTAACCCTTACCATAAATATAAACTTAGAACTTTACCTTACACTAAACCCTAACCCTAGCCCTATACCTAAACTTATATCCCTAAACCTAGCTCTTAACCTACACCTTACCTAACCCTACAACTAACTGTATTTATAATTCTAGCCTTAACCCTAACCATAACCTTAACTGTAACCATAAAATTAACAATAGACCTAAACCTAAAACTAACACTCACCATAGCCCTACTGCTAGCTCAAAACCTAACTCGTACCATAAACCTAAACAAAACCATAGCCTTAACATTAACCCTAAAACTAAACCTAAACCTACATCTCACCATATCCATTACCCTAAGCCTTATCCTAACCCTAATGTAACCCTAGCCATAACCTTAACCCTAATCTAACCCTACCATAATCCTGTTCCTAGACCTAAGTCTGAATGACATAACTCTAGCACTAACACTAGCTCATACTCATTTAGGTATAGGGCTAGCCCTTAACCTAACCATAACCCTAGCCAAACCCTAACTCCAATTCTATCCCTAATCCTTACCATAACCATAGCCCAAAATCTAGCTCTAACTCTATCCATTACCGTAAACATAACCCTAAACCTAATGCTAAAACTAGACCTAACCCTAACCCTAACCCTCAACCTAACTCTCTCCCTAGCACTGATTCTAACATGAAGCCTCAACCTACCACTAACATTTACTCAATCCCTGACCCTTACCCTTAACCTAACCGTAAGAAATTGATAAGCCTAACTTAACCCAAACCCTAACCCTAGCCCTAATCCAAAACTTAAAACTAGACTTAACCTTAGCTCTAACCACACCCATTACCCTATCCCTAACAATAAACTTCATGATAAACTTAGCCCTAAACCTAAACTTACTCTAAACTTAACTGTAAACCTAACCCTAAACCTAACCATAAACCTCACCCTTGCTGTAGTCCTTACCCTAGCTCAAACTCTAATGATTTGGTAAACTTAACACTAACTAGTCCTAAACCTAAACATAACCCTAACCCTAAACTGACATCTAAACCTGTCCATTACCTTAAACCTAATGATCTCCTAATCCTAACCCTAGACCTGATGCTAAACCTAACACTGTCCTTAGCACTAAACCTAGCTCAAACCCTAACCCATAACCTAAACCTAACCCTAGTCTTATCACTACCCTAACCCTAACTATAGCCCTAATCCTAAACATATCCCTAGCTCTAACCCTAGCTCTAACCCTATCCTTTACCCTAATGATAACCATGAACCTAATGCTAACCCTAGGCCTAACACTAACCCTATCCATTACCCTAGACCTAACCTGAGCCCTGAACCTAACCTGAAGCCTAAACCTAACCTTATCCATTACCCTAACCCTAGCTCAAACCTAATGCTTATTTGAGCCATAACCCTAAACCTCAATCTAACCCAAACCCAAAACCTGACTCTGACTATTACAATACCCCTAGCTCTCAACTTGAACCTCACCCTAAACCTAACTCTGACACTAGAACTATCCATAAAACTTACCAGAAAACTATCCCTAACCATAATCCTAGACCTGATATTACCCTAGCCCTAAATCTTCAAAAACCCTAACCACAAATGCTAGCCCTCATCTTAGCCCTATACCTAGCCTTGATCCTAACCTAAACTCTAACTCTATCCCTATCCCTAATTTTATCCCTTGCCCTTGTTCTATACCTAGCTATATGCCCATACCTTCTCTCAAATCTAAACCTAACTCTAACTCTAGTCTTAACCCTTACACTAATCCTAGACCTGATCCTAGCCCTAATTTAGCTCTAACCCTACCACTAGTACTAAGACGAACTCTAACTCTCTCCTAGCCCTATTCCTAGATCTAACCCTATCTCTCATCATAAACCTAACACTTGCCCTAATCATAGCCCTAACACTAGCCCTAGCTCTAATCCTAGAACTAACCATAACTCTAAGTCCAACCCTAAACCTAAGCATAAACATTACACTAACACTAGCCCTAACAATAACACTAATCCTAAACCTAGCCCTAAACTAGTTCAAGCCCTGTAACAAAACCGAGCCATAGCCCTAACCCTAAACCTTAACCTAAACCAAAACTCAATTCTACACCTAGCCTTAACCTTAGCCCTAATTCCAGTCCTAAACTAACCCTAAAACTAACCTTGAGCCTGACTTTGACCTTACACTAACCCTAGCTCTAAAATCACCCTAAAAGTATACCTAACCCTAAAACTAGAACTAGCTCTAAGTGTAACCCTAAAGTTAGCCCTAATCATAATCCAATTCTTACATTAGTCATAGCCCTAATCCTAGCCCTAACCTAACCCAAAATCTAGCCCTTAACTGAGCCCTACACCTCGTTTTAACCCTAAAACTAACCCTAGCCCTAACCATTACCCTAAACCTAACCCTAGCCCTAAAACTGGCCCTAACCCTAAACCTAACCCTAGATTTAATCCTAACCATATTACTAGCCCTAACTCTAGCTCTAACCCTATCCATTACCATAAACATAACCCTAACCCTAAATCTAACCCTAGCCCTAAATTTAAATCTAATCCTAAACCTAGACCTGACACTAACTCTAAGCATCACCCTAGCCCTAACCATAGCTCAAACGCTAAAACTTACCCTAAAATTAACCCTAACACTAACCATAGGCCAAAACCTAACCCTAGCCCTAATTTTAACAATAACGCTAGCCCTAATCCTAACAATAACCCTAGCCCTAAACTTATCCATTACCCTAAACATAAGCCTAAACCAAACATAGATCTAAACATAGCTCTAACCACACTCATTACCCTAACCCTAAATATAAACGTCATGATAACACTAGCCCTACTCTAACCCTAAATGTAAACTTAACCCTAGTCCTAACCCTAAACATACACTAACCCTAACTGTAAACCTAAGACTAGACCTAACCATAAACATAACCTTTGCCATAGTACTTATCCTAGACTAACCCTAAAAGATATGCTAAACCTAACACTAACCCTAGTCCTAAACCTAAACCTAACCCTTTTCATTTAGGCCTAACCCTAAACCTATTACTAACACTAATCTTATCCTTACCTAAAAATAATCTGAACAATAAACCTAACCCTATCAACTAAGCTAACCCTAACCCTAACCCTAACCCGAATGCTAATTCAAATCCTAAAAATAAACCAAAATCTAACCCAAAATCTGAGCAAGACACTGATTCTAATAACACACATAGCTCTAAACTTGATCCTTACTCTAAACTTAACCCTTAAACTAGACCTAGCCATAAAACTAACCCTAACAGTATCCCTAACCATAACCGTAAACCTGACACAAACACTCTACATAATTTTTGCCTTAAACCTAACACAAATCTGAGCCCACATCCTAGCCCTAAAACTAGCCTTAATTCTAACCCGAACACTAACCCTAGACCAAACCCTAATTTCAACCCTCGCCCTACTTCTGAACGTAGGTATAACCACATCCTTTCCCCTGACCCTAACCCTATCACTAACACTAACCCTAGCCCTAACCCTAGGCCTAATCATAACACTAACCATAGCTCTAATCCTAGTCCTAATTTATTGCTAACTGCAAACCTAACTCTAACCTTAGCCCTAAGACTAACCCTAACTCTAGCCCTACATCTATTTCTAGTACAAACCTTATCTATTGTCTAACCCTAACACTAGCCCTAACATTTGCCTAATCCTAGCCCTAGCCCTAAACCTAGAACTAACCCTAACTCTAGATCTAACCCTAACTCTAAACCTGAACCTCACCCTAACACTAGCCCTAACCCTAATTCTAATTTGAAACCTAGCCCTAACCCTAGCCATAGCCCACAAACAAAACTGAGCTATAGCCCTAATCCTAACACTTAACCTAAACCAAATACTAATGCTACACCTAGTCCTAACCCTATGCCTACAACTAATACTGACCATGATTCTAACCCTGAAACTAAGCCTACTTTTAAACATTGCCCTAACACTAAACCTAAAGCAAACACTAGACCTAGCCTTAATCCTAACCCTAAAACTATCCCTAACCATAAAGCTAGTTCTTATATTAGCCACAGCCCTAACTCTAACACAAAACCTAGAACTAATCTGAGCCACCACCCTAGCTTTAACCCTAATCCTAACCCTAACCCTAACACTAACCCAAACCCTAGATCTAAACCTATTCCTTACTCTAAGCCAAACTCTCACCCTAATGCTACCCTAGTTCTAACCCTAATCCTTAGCATACCCCAAACACTAAATGTATTTCTAGTCCTAACACTAGCCCTCATTCTAACACTAACCCAATGCCTAAGCAAGAACCTTACCCTTATTCTGACCCTAACACGAACCCCAGCTCAAAGTCTGACCTTAATACTAAACTGAATCCTAACACTAGCCCTACCAGTAAACCTATACCTAAACCTAACCATAATACTAGCACTAGACCTAAATTTAATCCTATATATAGCCATAACTCTAACCCTAGTACTAAACAAAAACCTAGCCCTAGCCCTAAAATAACCATTAATCTAACACAAAGGCTAACCCTAGCCCTAGACCTAAACCTAATTCTAATTCTGGCCCTAACCATAAACCCAATGCTAACCTGAACACTGATGCTTAAACTAACACAAACCCTAGCTCTAAACCTTATCCTAACCCAAAACTTAAATCTAAAACTAGACATATTTATAACCCTAACCACAAAACTAGCCATAACCATAACCCTAACTCTTACATTACGCATAGCCCTAACATTAGCCATAAACATAACACAAAACCTAGTCCTAATACAAGGCCTAAACCTAGACCTAAGCATAACCTTAACCTAACCCTAGAATAACCCTAGTACAAATTCTAAACCTAATGCTTTTCCTAGCCCTAACCCTAGCTCAAACTCTAATCCTTACTCTAAACGTAACCCTAGCTCTAACCTTAATCCTAAACCTATCCCTAATACTAAGTGTAACCATAGCCCAAATCCTAGCTCTAACTTTATCCATTACCTTTAACATATCCCAAACATTAATTCTAACCATAGTCCTAAACTTAACTCTAAACCTAACCCTAACTGTAGCCCTGATTCTAACCCTAACACTCACCCTAGACCTAACCCTCACCCTAGCCCTAACCATAGCTCAAATCCTAACACTTACCCCAAACCAAACCTTAACACTAACCCTAAGAGTAACCCAAACCCTAGCCCTAATCCTAACCTTAATCTAAGCCCTAACACTAGCACTAAACCAATATATTATTCTAAACATAAGCCTAAACCAAATGCTAACCCTAGGCCTAACCCTAACCCTATCGCTAACACTAACCCTATCCATTACTCTAAACCTCTCCTGAACTGTAAACCTAAATCTATCCATGATCTAACCCTAACCCTAATCCTAATGCTAATTGGAGCCCTAAAATTAAACCGTAACCAAAACCAAACCCTAACCCATACTCTGACCCCAATAATAACCTAGCTCTATACCTAACCCCTACACTAAACCTAACCTTTACACTAGACCTAGCCATAAACCTATTCCTAACACTATCCCTAAATATAACCCTAGACCTGACATTATCCCTAGCCCTAATCCTAGCCCTAACACTAACACAAACCCTTGCCCTCATCCTAGCCCTAAACCTAGACTTAATCCTAACCCTCACCCTCACCCTAGCCCTATCCCTAAATATAACCCTCTCCCTAGCACTGAACCTAGTTATATAATCCCATCTCTTCCCCTGGAACTAACCCTAACCCCAGCCCTAACCATAGGTGTAAACCTAGCACTAATCATAGTGCTAATCCTAGCCCTATTTGAACTCTAACTTTAACCCTACCCCTAAACCTAGCCTGAAGACAAACTCTAACTCACACCCTAGCCCTATTTCTATTTATAACCATATTCATTACCATAACCCTCACAATAGCCCTAAAATTAGCCTTAACCCTAGCAATAGCCCTAATCCTAGATCTAACCATAACTCTAAAACTAACCCTAATCTTAAGCCTAAACATTATTCTACAACTATCTCTAACATTATTGCTAATCCTAAAATTATCCCTAATCCAAGACCTAGCCCTAAAACAAAACCGAGCCAATGTCCTAAGCCTAAATCTTAACCTAAACCAAAACCTAACACATAACTAGGCATAACCCGAAATCTAATTTGAATCCTAGGAGTAAAACTAACCCTCACCCTGACTCATATCCAAACACAAACCCTAGCTCTATATAATCACCCTAACCCTAAAACTAATGCTAACACTAGACCTAGCCGAAACCCTAACCCTAAAACTAACACTAATTATAACCCTAGTTCTTACATTGGCCTTAGCCAAACCCTAGAACTAAGTCTAAAACAAAAATAGCCCTAACCGGAGCCCAAACACTAGATTTAACCCTAACCCTAACCCTAAAACTAGTCCTAATCCTAACACTAATCCTAGCCCTAAACCTAGCTCTAATCCTATCCAATACCATAAGCCAAAACTTATTCTTAATGCTTATTCTAGTCCTAACCCTAATCCTTATCCAAACCCAAACAATAACCCTATTACTAGCCCTAACACTAGCCCTCATTCTAGATCTAAACCTAATCCAAAACCTCACCCTAATCTTCACCTTATTCTGACCCTAACATTAATTATAGTGTTAACCTTTAATTAACCGAAATTATCCTAAACCGAAACCAAAACCTGAAACTAGCCATACCAGTAAACTTATACCTAAATCTAACCCTAACACCATCCCTAGACCTAAACCTAATCCTAAATCTAGCTATTACTCTAGCCCTTGACCTAAACAAAAACTTAGTGCTAGCCCTAACAATAACCCTTAACCTAAACCAAACACTAACCCTACCACAAGACCTGACCCTAGTCCTATTCAAGTTTCATCCTAACCCTAATTTTAACCTGAACACTGGCCCTGACACTAACATTAAAACTGGATCTAAATCTGACACTAACCCAAAACCTAAACTTAACACTAGACCTAGCCATAACCCTAACACTAAAACTATCTCTAATCAGAACCCTAGATCTTACATTAAATATAACACTAACTGATAAAAAACCTAAATAACCCTAACCCTAATTGAGCCTAAACATACCCTAAGCATAACACTCACCCTAACCCTAACCCTAGTCCTAATCCTAACCCTAAACCTCAACTTAGTCCTAACCCTAGCTCAAAGCCTAACCCTTAGCCTAAGCACTATCCCTAACCACAACCCTAATCATAGCCCTAATCCTAACCTTAACCTGAGACCTAACACTAGGTCTAACCTTAGCCATTACCCTAACTCTAACTCTAACTCTATTGATAACACAATCTATAACCCTAACCAAAAACCTAACCCAAACCATAAACCTAACACTAGACCTAAACCTAAGCCTAAACCTTACCATAGCCTTAACCCTAACTCAAACCCTAACTCTTACTGTAAACCCAACAGTAAACGTAGCCCCAAAACTAAACTTAAATATAAACCTAACCTTAACCATGAAGCTAACCTTATATCTAACCCAATCTATTACCCTAAACCTAATCCTAATCCTAATCCTAATGAAAAACCTAGCCTTAACCCTAAACATAACCCTAAACCTAACCCTCGTCCTAAACGTAAACCTAGCTCAAAACCTAAACTTTACAGTAAATATAACCCTAACCCTAAGCTAGAGTTACTAGCCCTAACCCCAAACCTAACCTATCTTTACCCCAATCCTAAGCTAACAATAGCCCTAACATTAGATCTAACCCTATATAGTATCCGTATGATAACCCTAATCCTAATGTTAACCCTAGGAATAACCCTAATCCTTTTGCTAACCATAAAGCTCTCCATTGCCCTAAACCTACACTGAAACCTAAACCTAACCCAGTCAATTTCCTAACCCTAACTCTAACCCTAATGCTCATTGGAGCCCTATCCCTAAACCTTAACCTAAAACAAAGCCTAACCCTGATCCTGACCCTAAAAATTCACCTAGCTCTAAACTTGACCCTTACCCTAAGCTTAAAACTTACACTATACATAGACACAAACCTAATCCAAAATCTACCCCAAACTGTAACATTAGACCTGACATTAGCCCTAGCCCTAATTTTAGACCTAACCCTACAACAAACCCTAGCCTCCATCCAAGCCTTAATCTAGCCTTAATCATAACCTTAACACAAACCCTAGCCCTAACCCTAATTCTAACCCTCACCCTACCTCTAAACTTAGCTATAACACCATACTTTATGCTAAATTAACTATAACACTTGTCCTAACACTATGCCTAAGCTGAACACTAACCCTAGCCATAATACTAGCCCTAACTTAGCCCTATCCCTAAAACTAACCAAAACCTTAGTCCTAATACTAACTCTAACTCTCACCCTAGCCCTAGCCCTAGTTCTAACTCTATCTGTTATTGTAACCATAACCCTAGACCTAACCCTTGCCCTATAGTTAGACCTAGCCTTAATCCTGAATCTAAAGCTAAATCCAAATCTAACCCTAACCCAAAGCCTAAGCCTAACACTAACACTAGCCCTAACCCTAATGCTAGTCTTATAACTAGCCCAAACCATAAACGTAGGACTAAAACAAAACTGAGAAACAGCCCTAGCCCTAAAGCTTAACTTAAACCAAACCCTAACACTACACCTAGATATAACCCTAGCCCTAATTCGAGTCCTAACACTAACCTTAAAACTTACCCTGACCCTGACTCAAATCCTAATACTGACCCTAGCTCTAAAGACCACCCTAAACTTAAACCAAACACTAACAGTAACCTTAGCCCTAATTCAAGACATAACCCTATCCTTAAATCTAACCCTGACCCTGACTGATATCCTAACAGTCACCATAGCTCTAAACACATCTCTCATCTTAAACTGAACACTAACAGTAACCCTAGACCTTATTTGAGTCCTAAACTTAACCCTAAATCTAACCCTGATGCTGATGAATATCCTAACAGTAACCCTAGCTCTAAATATAACCCTAACCTTTAAACTAACCCTAATACTAGACCTACCCCAACCCTACCCAAAAAAATAATCTAATTGTAACCCTGGCTATTACATTAGCCAATGGCCAAATCTAGCCCTAACCCTAACACAAAAACTAGCCCTAATCCGAGCTCTAAACCTATATTTAGCCCTAAACCTAACCCTAACTCTAGCATTAACCCTAGTTCCAAGGTTATCCCTTAACCTAAGAAAAAAACTAACACTAATGGTAACCCTAGATATATCTCTAATCCTTAGGCTAACAAAAACCCTAACCCTATTAATAGTCATAACCCTAGCCTTCATTCTAGCTCTAAACCGATCCCAAGCCCTAACACTAATCCTGACCCTTATTCTGACCCTAACACTAACCCTGGGTCTAAAACTGACACTATCCCTAAACCAAACCCTAACAATAGCCTTAGACCTAAACCAAATCCTAAATCTAGACGTAACTCTAGCCCTAGACCTAAACATAAACCTAGGCCTAACATTAACAATAATCCTTAACCTAACTCAAACACTAACCCTAACCCAAGACCTAAAGATAGTCCTAATTCTGGATGTAACCCTATCACTAACTCTAACCCAAACACTGACCCTGCCTTTACAGTAAACTTATTTCTAAAACTGATCCTACACAAAAATCTAAACCAAACACTAGACCTAGACATAACCTTAACCTTACAACATAACCCTAGCTCTTACATAACCCATAGCCCTAACCCTAGGACTAAACCTAACAAAAAACCTAGAGCTAATCCTAGGCCTAAATCAAGCCTTAAGCATAACCCTAAACCTAACCCTAGCCCTAACCCTAAACTAACCCTCGGCCAAGTCCTAATCCTAGCTCAAAGCCTAAACATTACTCTAAACATCAACCTACACCTATCTCTCAATCTAACCCTAACCCTAGCCCTAATCCTAACCCTAGCCCTAATCAAACCATAACCCTAGCCCTAACCCTAGATTTAACCCTATCCATTGCCATAACTATAACTCTAGGCCTAAACCTAACCCTATCTCTAATCCTAAACCTATACATTGTTCTAAACCAAACCTAAACCCTAAACCTCACCCTATCATTACACTAACACTTACAATAACACTAACTTGAGCCCTAACTTTTAACTATAACCTATCACAAACTTCTAACCCAGACCTTAATAATACCCCTAGCTCTAAACCTGATCATAACCCTAAACCTAACCCTTACATTACATGTAGCCATAAACCGAACCCTAAAACTATCTTTAAACATAACCCTAGATCTGATATTAGCCCTAGCCCTAATCCTAGCCCTAACACTAAAATGAACCATAGCCCTCATCCGAGACCAAAAACCTAGCCTTAATCATTACCCTAACTCTAAACATAACCCTAATCCTAATTCTAACCCTCACCCTATCTCTAAACCTAGCTATAACACCATTCCTTATCCTATATTAACCCTAACCCTAATGCTAGGCCTAAGGTGAACACTAACCATAGTCCTAATTCTAGACTTAAATTAACCCTATCTTTAACCCTAACCCTAGCCCTAAGACTAACTCTCTCACACTAGCCCTATCCCTACTTCTAACCCTACCCATTAACATAATCCTAAACCTAGCCCTAACCCTAGCCCTAAATCTAGACATAACCATTGTCAAATCTTTATTCCTAGTCCTAACCCTAGTCCTAAACCTAACTCTAAATCTAACCATAACCTTAAGCCTAAGACTAACATTATCACTAGTCCTAGCCCTAACAGTAATCATAAAACAAGCCCTAACCCTAACCCTTGCAGTAAAACATAACCGAGCAATAGCCCTAACCCTAAATGTTAATTTAAATCAAATATTAACACTACACCTAGACCTAAACCTAGCCCTAATTCGAGTCCTAATCTTAACCTTAATACTAACCCTAACTCTGACTCAAATCTTAACACTCACCCAAGCTCTAAAAACCACCCTAACCTTAAACTGAACTCTTATAGTAACCTTAGCCTTATATCGAGTCCTAACCCTAAAACTGAACCAGACCCTGACTATTATTAACTTAACAATAACACTAGCTCTAAATTTCACCCTAATCTCAAACTTAATCCTAAAACTAGAGGTTTAACACCTAACCATAACCTTAAACTAGCCCTAAAACCCTAGATCTTACATTAGCCATTGTTGTAACCTTAGCCATAACCCTAACACAAAAATTGGCCCTCATCTAAGCAGTAAAACTAGCTTTAAGCCTAACCCTAGCTCTAGTCCTATCCCTTACCCTATGCCAAACCCTAAGCCTAATGCTAATCCTAATCCTAATCCTTAAACTAACCCAAACCCTAACGATATTAATACTCCTAACCATAGTCCTCATTCGAGCTCTAACCATAACCCTAAACCTAACCCTAACCCTTACCCTTATTCTGACCGTAACATTAATCATAGGTCTAAAACTGAACTTAACCATAAACCGAACTCTAACACTAGCCATACTGGTAAACTTATACCTAAACTTAACCCTAACACTAGCCCTAGAACTAAACCTAATCCTAATCTATCCATAACTCTAGCCTATGACCTAAAGAAAAACCTAATCCTAGAACTAATAATAACACTTAACCTAAAACCAAACACTAACCCTTTCCTTAAAATTAACCCTAGTCCTAATTCTGGCTTTCCCACTAACCATAACCCTAAACTGAACACTGAACATGACACTTACACTAAACCTAGCTCTAAACATCACCCTAACCCAAAACCTAAACCTAAAACTATACTTAGCTCTTACATTGACTGTAAACTTAGCCCAAATCATAACAAAGTTCTTACACTTGCCATAGCCTTAACCTATTGCAAAAATTTCCCTATCCCAAGCCCTACACTAGCGTTAACCCTTAAGCTAACCATAGCCCTAACCTTAGCCCTAACCCTAAACCTAAGCCTAACCCTAGACCTAACCCTAAGCATAACACTAGCCCTATCACTAGCACTAACCCTATCAATTATCCTAATGATAACCCTAATGCTTCTGCTAACCCTAGTCCAAACGCTAATCCTATCCATCACCCTAACCCTATCCATTACCCTAAACCTAACCTGAACTCTACACCTAAAACTATCATTAACCTATCCCTAACCATAATGATAACTCGAGCCTTAACCCTAAACCTTAATATAAAAAACCCTAACCCTGACAATGATCCTAATAATACCCATAGCTCTAAACCTGACCCTAACAAGAAACCTGATCCTTACAATAGACCAATCTATAAACCTAAACCTGAAATTCTCCCTAACTCTAACCCTAGACCTGACATTAGCCCTAGCTCTAATCCTAGGGATAATCCTAACACAAAACTTAGACCACATCCTAGCCATAAAACTTGCCTTAATCATAAATCTAACCCTAATCATAACCCTAATTCTAATCCTCACCCTAGTTGTAAATGTAGCTATAATCCCATCACTTAACCTAAACCTAATCCTAACCCTAACCCTAACACTAACCCTAGCCCTAAACCTAGGCCTAACCTGAACACTAACCCTGGTCTTAATGCCAGCCCTAATTTAGCCCTACTCCTAACCCAACCCTAACCCTAGCCCTAAGACTAACTCAAACTCTCGCCCTAGCCTTATACGTAGTTCTAACCCTATCCCTTACCATCACCCTAAACCTAGCCCTAAACTTAGCCTTAATCCTAGCCCTACCCTTAGCCCTAGCTCAAAGTCTAGATCTAAACCTAACTCTAAATCTAACCCTAAACCTATGTGTAAACCTCAAACAAACACTAGCCCTATTCCTAACATTAATACTAAAACTAGCCCTAAATGTACCCCTAGCCCTAAAACAAAACCGAATCAAAGTCCTAACCCTAACACTTAACCTAAACCAAACCCTAACCCTACAACTAGCCCCAATTCTATCTCTAATTCTAGTCCTAACCCTAACATGAAAACTAATCCAGACCCTGACTCTGACCATAACATTAAACCTAGCTCTAAACATCATCATAACCATAAACTTAAACCTAACACTAAACGTAGCCCTAAACCTGACCCTATCACTAGCTCTAATCATAACACTACTTTGCACATTAGCTGTAGCCTTAACCCTAGCCTTAACCTAACCCAAAACCTAGCCATAATCCGAGTCCTACAGTTTCTCTTAAGGTTTATTTTTTAGTTTTCTGTGGACAAAACATCTTTATTTTATTGGTATGTGGTGCTGAGGATCGACCCCAGTGTCTTGCACATGCCAGTCAAGCACGCTACTTCTAGAGCCACATCCCCAGTCACTAAACCTAACTTTACCCCTAAAAATAAATCTAATCTTAACCCTGTTGAGAGCCACAGGCGAAGGGGCCCCAGCAAACTTCCAGCTGCCAGCAAACTTCCAGCTGCCAGCTGATGATTGGCTCACAGTGGCCCCAGCAACTTCTAGCTGCCAACTGATTGGCTCCTCTGCGGTGATGCTCATTGGGCTGTTTCCCTGCCCTTTCAGACCATGGAGCTGCTCATTGGCTGACTATTTTGGCTCCACCCACGTGACCCAGCCAATCGGCCTCAAGAGCAGGAGGAGTGGGGGAGGTGGAGAGGCTTGTGGGAAGCCGGTGGTGGCAGTTGGGCTCTGAAGGTTTTTCCTGAGGAGGTGTTTTGTTTGGTGTGTGTGGTTCTAAAAGTAAAGTTCATTTCTTTTGACAAGTGGCTCTTGAATTGTGCCCAGCCAGAGTGTGGCAAACCCAAACAAAAGCCCTAATCCTATACATAACCCTACCCCTAATTTTAGGTCTAACCCTATCTATTACCCTAATGATAACCCTTACCTAAGGCCTAAACCTAACACTAACACTAGCCCTTATTTAGCCCTATCCCTAAACCTAACCCTAACCCTAATCCTAGCCCTAAGACTAAATCTAACTCTCATACTATTCCTATCACTAGTTCTAACCCTATGCCTTACCATAATCCTAAACCTAACCCAAACCTTAATCCTAAACCTTGCCCTATCCTTAGCCCTAGCCCTAACCATAGATCAAAACCTTACTCTAAATATAACTCTAACCTGAAGCCTAAGCCTAATCATTATAAATACATTTATATTTAGACTCTGTCTTTACAGTTGCTGGTTTCAAATATTATTTAGAATATAGTCATTAGTTTCATAAAAGGCCTACCATTTCTGGTGGTATAGAGAGAATTGAGGTCAAAGGTAGGATGCTATGTTAAGAGGGAATGGAATGAGGGTATGTGATTAATCTAACAGCAACTTGAAGGAAAACTTTAATGAATAGACGGGGGAATTTATGGAAGAAGGTATAAATTCAAACTTCTTATCTGTATTCATAAATTACCCTATGTATAAATAGTAAAAGTTAGGAGGTTGAAAGTGGGATAGAGGAAGAAAGAAAAAAATATAACCAGGAAAGAAAGTAAGAGAGTGAAAAAAAAAATAAGAGCAAATCAAGAGGTGGTGAGGTGGGGCCTATGCAATTCCTCTATATTATACAATTCTTGTGATCCAGTTCTTAAAGTCCAATTTCATGGAAAGTTCTTGGTTTCACATGTGTTGAGGTTGTAAGGACCAGAGGGGGAAAGGGTAGAGGAAAATGGATGAGAAGAGCAAGAAAAGAAAAGTAAGAAAGAAAAAAAAATGTCTCTCAGAACTCTGTTTTCTTTTTTTGCAGAAAGTGGAGTTGTCGATTCCTAGCTTAAGTCTCTGTGCTCTGGGTGGTGGAAGTACCAGGATGAGAGGGCTTCAGCTTATACCTGGAGCCTCTGTACTCTTAGTCTCTGAATTGGAAACCAGGTGCCTGTACAGTTGCTGTTTGCATTGATAGCTACACCTCCCAAAAGCTTGTAAGAAAAATCTTGAGTTATCACAGCTGGAGGTATGGGAGTTGGAAACCGGGTACCTGATAAGCTGCAGAACAAAGCTGGTAGCCACACCCACTGATAGATGGCAAGTAAGGTTTTGCAAGAAGCATTCCATCTATTACCCATGTATGGTGTTTGGTGAGATGGGTGGTATTGGAATGACCTTGTACTGTGTCCAGAGCTTGGTCTGGTGACCCACAAGCAAAGCCTCTGTGTTCTGTGCTGCCTTCCGTATGTGCAAAGAGCACCTGTGCAGCTGAGACTGCTGTCTGCACCCAGAGAAACTGCATAGCCCAGCCTTCCATCTGTGCCGAGAGCACCCATGCAGCCCTAGTTTTCTTCAAATTTCTATGATACTTGGCAGATTCATCTTTCACTTAGCTTTAGTGTACTTCGCAGGTTTGGGCCTTGTCGGTTCAATGGTTTGCTGTCAGCAACTGTTTGTATTTTAAGATTTCCCTTCATTATGGCTTATGAATGTGAATGAAAATTGAGCTGGAAATCAAACAGGGTTGGCAGGAGGTGTATGAATCTTCACAGAATCAGTTCTCAGTGGGCAATCTCTGGTTTCTTTCTTTTTAATGTAGGTCAAAGTTGAAGCATGCAAAAGAAACTGTATCTGAGAACCCTTAAGGAGAAAACAGAGAAACATGTATGTACGGAAATAAGTCTCCCAACAATTTGATCATATTTTTTTGATAATACACAGTATTCATCTTTTAGCTTGCTGCACTAGGCTCCCCAAGTTTGGCACTTCTAGGATCAATGGTTCTCTAAACAGGTAAGGGTTAGTGTTATGGTTAGGGTTAGGGCTAGCTTTAGAGCTAGTGTTAGGGTTTGAGTTTGTTTTGTTCAAATTTCTTTGATACTGGGATGATTTATCTTTTACCTCGCCTTACTATGTGCCCCAGTTTTGGGCCTTCTCACTTCAATGGTTCGCTGTTGGGAATAGTTTGTTTTTAATGTCTCACTTCATTTTTACCTATATGGGTAAATGAGAATGGAACTGGAAATCAGAGGGTTGTTGCTAGCTGGTTGAAACTTCTCATACTCAATCAGTTGTCTGTGGGCACTCTCTGGTTTCTTCCTTGTAAAAGAAGTGATAAGCTGAAGCATGCAAAACAAGTTTATCCAAGAGCACTTTGGTAGAAAACACAGCAATATGCATGTACTGAAATACCTCCCCAAATTATTTGGTCAGATTTCTTTGATACTGTGCATGATTCATATGTAAGCTTTCCCCACTAGTCTCCCCACATTTAAAACTTTTATGATCAAAGGATCTCTTAACAGGTTAGGCTTAGTGTTATGGTTAGAGTTAGGGTTAGAACTAGTGTTAGGATTAGAGTTAGTTTTTTTTTTTCTACTTTTTGGATACTGGGAAGGATTTATCTTTTACCTTTTCTTAGTATGCTCCCCATGTTTGGGCCTCCTAGTAAAAGGATTTGCTCTCAGAAGCAGTTGTAATTTTCATCTTTTATTTCACTTTGCCCTATATCAGTGAGTGGAAATAGAGCTGGACTCAAACAGGGTTTGTGATAGCTTCTTGAAAATTCACACAGTCAATCATTTTTCAGTGCATATTCTCTCATTTGTTTCTTGTGGTATTAGCCCAAAGCTGAATCTGCGAGCACTTTAGGAGCAAGCTTCATTTTTTGTCATGGAATAATTTGATATTGTACAGGATTCATCCTTTTCCTAGTCTTAGTAGGATCCCCAAGTTTGGGTTTTCAAGGATGCCAGTTCACTGTCAGGAACAGTTTGAATTTTTAGGTTTCACTTTATTATGGCCTATAGACGTGAATGAAAATGGAGCTGGAAATCAAACAGAGTTAGTACTAGCTGCTTGAAACTTCACACACTCAATCAGCTCTCTGTGGGCAATCTTTGGTCTTTCCTTGTGAAAGTACCTTAAGCTAAGGCATGGAAAACAATTTATCCATGTGCACTTTAAGAAAAAAGAACAGGGAAATATAAATGTACTAAAATATCTCCCCCAATTTTTCATCAAATTTCTTTGATACTGCACAAGATTCATCTGTTAATTTGCACTGCATGGCTCCCAACGTTTGGGACTTCTGTGAATCATAGGTACTCTACACAGGTTAGAATTAGGTTAGGCTTGGGATAGATCTAGTGTTAGAGTTAGAGTGAGTTTTGTTCAAATTCATTTGATACTTGGAATAATTCGTCTTTTACCTAGCCTTACTATTTTTCCCAGGTTTGGGCCTTATCCCTTCAATGGTTTGCTGTCAGGAATAGTTTGTATTTTGAGGTTGCCTTCATTTTGACCTATAAGGGTAAATGGAAATGGAACTTGAAATCTAACAGGGTTGATGCTCGGTGCTTAAAACTGCACACATTCAATCAGTTCTATGTGGGCACTTTCTGATTGCTTCCTTGTGAAATTTTCCCAAAGCTGAAGCATGCAAAATATCTTTATCCAAAAGTACTGTTGGAGACAACAGGACCTTCCCAAAATATTTGGTCAGATTTCTTTGACACTGCACAAGATTCATCTCTTAGCTTGCCTCATTAGGCACCCTTAATTTGAGACTTCTATGATCAAAGTTTTCTAAACAGATTAGGGTTAGGTTTATGGTTAGGTTAAGGGCTAGGTTTAAACCTAGTGTTAGGGTTAGAGTCAGTTTTGTTCATGTATCTTTGATACTTGGCAGGATTCATTTTTTTACCTAGTCTCAAAATGTTCCCTGGTTTGGGCCTTCTCAGTTCAATATTTCGCAGTCAGGAACAATTTGTATTTTAAGATTTCACTTTATTTTGAATTATTTTTTTGAAGAGAAATTGAGAATGAAATCAACCAGGATTGGTGCTAGCTGCTTGAAACTGCACACACTCAATCAGTTGTCTGTGGGCACTCTCTGGTTTGTTCCTTGTGATCGGTGCCCTCAGCTGAAACATGCAATGCAACTTTACACAAGAGCACTTTTGGAGAAGTCAAGGAAATATGCATGTAATGAAACACTTCCACCAATTATTTGCTCAGATTTCTTTGGTACTATGCAGGATTAATCTGTTAGCTTGCCCCACTATGCCGCTGTCTGCCTGGGCAAAAAATAACCAAGTAAACAAGAGGCACTTGAAGGTTCAAACAGGAACTCCTTTGTTGCCTGAACTCTACTAGCACTCCACGCACACTTCCCTGGAACTCTCTCACCCTTCACCAGACTCTGGGAGAACTCTACATTAACTCCGTGAGAATTCAATGGAACTCTGCAACAACTCAAAAGTAGCAGGTGCCTGAGGCAGCAGGAGCCACCCTATTGTTAGAGCCATCCTATTATCCTATTGCCAGAGCCGCCCTATTGCTGAACAGCAGGGGTCTATATACAACTGAATACACAGCCTGTTTCAATCCAGCATCATCCAGTCACAGCAATTTTACCCAGCTTAACTTAATTATCATCATCTTAATGCCTCCCTGGCATCACCTCTCAACCACTCTTTCTGGCAAAATGCTAGGCACCATCCCAACTTGGCTGTGGCTCTCAACATCTCCCTCCTTCTGTTTAATTAAACAACAAGCATGTGGCTTAGAGACCATGCCTGTCTTAGGTTGTCCAATATTACATATGGTTCTTACCCATCATCGGATGAGCTGACCTCAAGGCGTCAGCCTCCTGTCTTAGGTTGGTTCCATTGCAATTGGATCTTACCCGTCATTGACTACCAGCCTACCATAAAGCCATACTTGTGGATATGCCTTTGCACCAGTGGGGGGAGAAGTTCTTTGCATCACCTCTGTTGGCCCCCAAATTTTAGCTGAACGACTATCACAAGCAGAAGGGAGGAGGATACAAAAATGCCACGACACCAAGCCTCCTTTTGGAAACATTGTACCACCGATGACACCATCAGCAAAAATACCCTGCCACTACCACAAGTCGCTGCACCAACAGATAGTTCAAAATGCATACAAGTGATACATAGTCCAGGCAAGTTCTGCAAGCAGTTCAAAGCAGAGGAATCCATTAATATGTCCATTTCCTCCCAAAGTAAATTGACTCCTTGATTGAGCATCACTTTTTGAGTTACATTAATCATTGATGTATCAGTATATACAGTTTGTTGTGATAGGTATCGCAGATGCTGTAGTTTGGTTTTATCTTTGTTTTTACCAGAACTGGAATGAAGATAGGAATTCTGGCAATGATGGCTAAAAAAAAAATATGTAACATTCCAGCAGGCACGATAAAAAAGCAATTTTCTAAACAATTTAGTATCCTGAATAGAATTAGATATAAATAAAAGGAAAGATGAAAGTAAATAAACAGATCTGTTAAACTCCTTTTTTGTTCATATTTTAAAACAATGCTCAACAGCTATTTATCCAATTAAAATTAAACCATTTAAATCACGTGAATAATAAAAAAAATTCAATCCATTTTTTCATGAGTGCTCCTCATATATGATATATGGACATATGCACATACAGACATACAAAACAAAACACATGTGTTCACACATAATACCATACATACAACACATAACATAATAATAAAGGTCATGTAGCTTTTCACAGGTGAAATCTCCATTGTAATGTTTAAAAACTCCACAGTCAAAAAATACAACTGATCAGAAAACATTTACCTAGCTCTGTATGAGCTTAAAAAATAAAATAGAACTTCATGATGTGTAAAAGGGCAAAAATAAAATAGATATTGAAAAAAGCATCCTGGTTACCACATGGGTTTGACTCTTCTTTTGATATCCCACCCTTTTTCCTGTAACTTGCATATGGGTCTGAAGGTATTCCCACAAGCAAGCCCCAAGGTTGTTTTTTTTTTTTAACATTTGAAATAAGCCTTAATTGTGTTCATTATTCCTTAGCCTACAGGTGTGGGAGAACCACTGCCACAGATGTGAGGATAGTCAAACTGGAGTTCTGGTTATAAGCTGTTATAGATTTGAGCCAAATCATCATTTTTTGGTCTGTAGAAATTGCTTTAGTTAATCACTCTGGAATCCAAATTGGCTGCTGTTCTCCCTGTGGAAACACACAAACAGCCTCCCAACTTCAGACAATCACTGGGTCAGGACGTTTCGATTGTCCTGTTAGAATATCCTTCCAAAGTACCTTGTACTTACGTACATTTTTTTTGACACATGTGCCTTTCCACAGCACGAAGCCCTGGTGAATCCAAATTTAAAAAGTAAAAAGGGTTATTTTAAGTTTATCTTTGGGGAATATATACCCCTTCCCTATTCCCTCTTTTTGCTTTAATAAGTACATTTTAATAGTTTGATGAGCTCTGTCAACTATGCCTTGTCCCTGTGGATTATATGGGATTTCTGTTATATGAGAAATGCCAAATGATGATCAAAATTGTTTAAAAGATGTAGAAGTATATCCAGGGCCATTATCTGTTTTTAACTGATTTGGAACGCCCACAGTAGCAAAATTTTTTAAGCAATGAGCTATAATATCTTTAGTTTTTTCTCTGGCATGAAGGGAGCCCATCAAAAATCTGGAAGAAGTATTAACTGTAACATGTAAATATTTTAATTTTCCAAATTATGGCAAGTGTTTGACGTCCATCTGCCTAATATGGTTAGGTATCAGTCCTCTAGGATTGACTCCAAGATTATCTTGTGGTATAAAGATCACACAATTTTGACATTGTTTTATTATTTGTCTAACTTGTTCCTTAGTTATTTTAAAATGCTTTTTTAAAGTATTTGCATTGACATGGAAGGATTTATGAAAATTTGTAGCTTTTTCTAATGATGAATATATGTATGTCATATGTAGTTTTATATACTAAATCATTGCCCAAACTAAGGGCTCCAGGCAATCCTGTATGTGCCCTGATATGTCTTATAAAGAATGGATCTGTTCTGTCCCAGATTAGACTTTGTATAGTGGAAAACAAAGAGAAAGCAGTAGAGGAAGGGGAAATCCTACAAGCATCTTCAAGGGATAATATAGCATTAAATATATACTGACTATCAGAAAATAAATTAAAACTGAAACTTTAAACATCATAAAAGCTTGTAATACTGCATTAAGCTCTACCTTTTGAGCTGATTGTTTGGGCACTAAAAATGTAAAAGTTTGATCAGTGGTAACTACTACTGCTTTATCATTATTTGACCCATCAGTGAATATATTTGGAGCATTCATGATAGGTGTTTTTCTTTCCATTTTTGGAAAAAACTACAGTATGGGAAGACCAAAAAGACAACAAAGGATTAGATGGTAAGTGTTTATGAAGTGAAACATTAGATTTGCACATGATTATTGCCCAAGTATTTAACTAGTTAGCTAACTCATCAATTTGATCCATAGTATCTAGAGTAATAATTTTATTGGGATAGTAAATGTAAAAGGTGGACTATCCTCAGGATGATTTGGAATTGTAAAAAACAAACAAACAAACAAAAAAAAACCAATCTTTAATATCTATAATTAAAACATACCAGGTTTTTGGCAAAGCAGACAATTAGGGAATCCCTGATTGAGCAGGTCCCATAATAACCATCTCATTATTAATGGCTCTTAAGTCTTGCAATAATCTCCATTTACCAGATTTCCTTTTTTTATGACAAAAATGGAAGTATTATGGGGAGATATGGAAGGTTGTATATGTCCCTCCACTAATTGTTGTTAGACCAGGTCATGGGCTGCTTGTATCTTTTCTTTAGTCAGGGGCCACTGAGGAACCCATACTTGTCTTTCTGATTTCAAAGTAATTTTTATTGTCTCAGTGACCCCTCCTGAAAACTGAATTCATGTCTAGTTATTTCTTGATCTATTTATATTGGTACAACTATACTTTGTCCTTTTTCTCCTAATCCTTTTCCTTTCTCTCTCAGGATCCCATCTATCAACTACAGGGGTTGGGGGCCCCCAAGCATAGGTTGTCTCCATAGGTGGAGCTGTTGGTTAGACACTTATGCCAACTGGTGATAGAAAGGTGTTAGTAGCAGCCTCCTGTTGTAACTTTTTCAATGATACCCCTTCTTCCTTTAAATTATCTTCCTCTGTCTGACTAGCTCCAGAGACCTTCTCTTTTACCTGATCTAAAGTGTCTTCTCCTTGACTAAGCAAACAGGATTGTACCAATTTCCATAATGGTAATGTGCCAACTGGCAGAGTTCCTGGGCTTTCCTTTTCTATCCTTTTTAAATCTTCACCATGAAGGTTCCATTTTGATATATTTAATAACCCCTCTTTTATGAACCATGGGCTACATTTTTGTATTGTATCAACGTTTGCCCTAACTGTTCTTGATTTCACTGGGGTGCCTCTTTGTTCTAACAATTTACTTAACACTCTTTTGGTTCTATTTATACTAATTTTTAATTCCATATATCTGCTATAAAATAATGCAACCCAACAAGATAACACAAAACAAAACCAAAGCAAAATGAAACAAAAACAGAACAAAAAATCATTGTGTCAGTTTTTCTATTTTCTTGACATGTGCATTTGTGGTCTATCTCTATCTCTTCCTCAGGGGTGAACAACTTCAAACCTTGAGCCATTTTGCCCAGATTCCCTGAGAAAGTTCTTGGGACAGGCAGCTTGAAACAAAAATAAAACAAAACAAAACAAGAACACATTGTTTTTTGAAATGGTCACCCATTCCCTCGCCCTCCCTCAGGGGCAAGCAATTTAGCTTACTCCCAAGCTTCTGGCGTTCCCCGTATGGGCCACCAAATGCCACAGTCTGGCTGGGCACAAAAAATAACCAAGTTGCCATGAGGCACTTGTAGGTTAAAACAGGAACTCCTTTATTGCCCGAACTCCACCAGCACTCCATGCACACTTCCCGGGAACTCTTTCACCCTTCACCAGGCTCCCCAAACACTCTACGGGAACTCCACAAGAACTCAATGGGGACTCAACTGGAACTCCGCAAGAACTCAAAAGTAGTGGGTGCCCAAGGCAGCTGGAGATGCCCTATTGTCCTAGCCGCCCTATTGCCCTATTGCCCCAGCCATCCTATTGCCTTACAGCAGGAGTCTATATACAACTGAATACACGGCCTGTTTCAATCCAGCATCATCCAGTCACAGCAATTTTACACAGCTTAACTTAATTATCATCATCTTAATAGTTCACTGGCATCACCTCTCAACCACTTCTTCTGGCAAAATGCTAGGTGCCATCCCAACTCTGCTGTGGCTCTCAACACCACTAGACTCCCTTAGTTTGGGACTTCTATGATCAAAGCTTCTCTAAACAGGCTAGGGTGAGCTGTAGGGTTAGGATTAAGGAAATATCTAGAGTTAAGTTTACAGTAGTTTTGTTCAAATTTCAAATTTCTTTTATACTAGGCAGTTTTTTCTATCTGCTTGAAACTTCACACACTCAATAAGTTCTCTGGGAGGATGCTCTGGTTTTATCCTTGTGAAAGTATCCCAAAGATGAAGCATGCAAAAAATCACTATGCAAGAATATTTAAGGAGAAAACAGGAAAATATGCATGTACTGTAGTACCTCCCCCAATCATTTGGTCAGATTTCTTTGATACTGGACAGGAGTCATCTGTTAGCTTGCCCCACTAGGATCTTCAACTTTGAGATTTCTATGATCAAAGGTTTTCTAAACAGATTAGGTTAGAGTTAGGTCTAGTGTTAGGGTTGGAGTTTTCTTGTTCAAATTTCTTTGATACTGGGAGGATACATTTTTTACCTAGCTTTACTATGTTCCCCAGGTTTTAGCCTTCTCAGTTAAATTCTTTGCTGACAGGAACAATTTGTATTTTATGGATTCACTTCATTTTTACCTACATGGGTAAATGGACATGGAGCTGGAAATCAAACAAGGTTGGTGCTAACTGCTAGAAACTTCACACACTCAATCTATTCTCTGTGGGCACTCTCTGGTTTGTTCCTTGTGAAATTAATAATAAGCTGAAACATGCAATACAAATTTATCTGAGAACATTTTAGGAGAAAACAGGGAAATATGCATGTACTGAAATAGCTCCCCCAATTATTTTGCCAAATTTGTTTGAAAATGCCCATGATTCATCTGTAAGCTTGACTCACTATACTCCCCAATTTTGAAACTTGTATGATTAAAGGTTCTCTAAACAGATTAGGTTTAGTTTTGGACTTATTGTTAGTACTAGGTTTAGACCTGGTGTTAGGGTTAGAGTTAGGTTTTTTTTTTTTTAATTTCTATGATACTGGGCAGGATTCACGTTTTTTCCAATTTTTATTGTACCCCAAATATTTGGGCCTCTTATGTAAAAGGATGTTCTCTCAGGAACAGTTTCAATTCATGTTTCTCTTTTTTTTTTCCCTATACGTGTGAATGGAAATGAAGCTGGAAATCAAACAGTGTTGGTGCTAGCTACATGAAACTTCACACACTCAATCAATTCACTGTGGACATGCTCTGTTTTGTTCCTTGTGACAGTACCTTAAGCTGAAGCATGAAAAAACAATTTATCCAAGAGCAATTTAGGAGAAAACAGGGGAAATAGGCATGTACTAAAACACCTTCCCCAATTATTGGTCAGAATTTTTGATACTGGGCAGGCTTCATCTGTTACCTTGCCCTACTAGGCACCCCGAGTTTTTGACTTTTAAGATCAAGCTCTATAAAAAGGAAAGGCTTAGTTTTAGGATTAGGTTGAGGGCTAGTTTTAGAACTAATGTTCAGGTTAGATTTAATTTTGTTCAAATTTATTTGATACCGGTTAGGATTTATCTTTTACCTAGCATTACCATGTTTCTCAGGTTGGGCCTTCTCAGTTAAAGTTTTGCTCTCAGTAACAGTTTGTGTTTTAAGGTTTCACTTCATCTTGACTTCTATAGGTTAGGGTTAGGGTTAGGGCTAAGGCTCAGTTCTGTTTTAGGTCTAGGGCTAGGGTTATGTCTAGATTATAAATTAGTGATAGGATTACGGCTAGTGTTAGGGTGAGGTTTAGTCTTGGGGTTAGGGTTAGATTTAGAGTTAGGGTTAGATCCAGTGTTAGGGTTAGGGCTAGGGTTAATGTTGCATTAAGGGATAGGGTTAGAATAGGGAAACAGCTAGGAGGAGAGTTAGATTTAGATTTAGGATTAGGCTTAGGGTTAGGGTTAAAGCTAAAATAGGGCTAGGATTAGGGCTAGGGTTAGGGTTAGGCCTTGGGGAAGGGCTAGGTTTAGGATTAGAATTGTGGTTTGGATTAAGTTTAGGTGAATGGGGGTTATAGCTAGATTTAGGGCTAGGGAGAGGGTTAGAATTAGGATTAGGGCTAGGGTTAGTGTTTACGTTTGGATTAAGGCTAGGTTTAGGGCTGGAATTTCTGTTAGGTTCAGGCCAGAACTAGGGCTAGGGCTAATGTCAAGTCTAGGGTTATGATTAAGGATAGTTTTAGGGTTAGCTTATGGCTAGGTCTAGTGTCAGGGTAAGGGTCAGGTTTAGAGTTAAGGGTATTATTAGGGCCATGATCAGTGTCAGCATTTGGTTTAGTTAAAATTTTAGGGTTAGAGCTTGAATTAGTGTTAGGTTTAGGCTTAGAGTTAGTGTAATGGATAGGGTTAGGTTTAGGGTTCAGGTTAGGTTTAGGGTAATGGATGGTTTAGGTTTAGCAATAGGGTTAAGGTTAGCATTAGGTTAAGGTTATGTTTAGTATAATGGATAGATTTAGAGCTAGGCTTAGGGCTAGGTTATGGTTTGGATTATGTCTAAAATTAGAGTTAGGTTTAGGGATAGGGCTAAGTTTTGGTTTACAGTAAGTGTTGGGTGTAGGGCTAGGGTTATGGTTAGGCTAGGGTAAGGGTTACTGTTTGAGATATGGTAATGGCTAGGTCCAGGGTTATGTTATGTTAAGGTCTAGAGATATAATTATGGTTAGGGTTTGGTTTAGGGTTCGGGTTATGGCTAGAGTTTTCATTACAGTTAGGGTTAGGTTTAGGGTAATGGATAATGTTAGATTTAATGTTAGGGATATTGTTAGGGTTTGGATTAGGGCTCTAAGATTAGGTTTAGTGTAAGATTTAATATTTTTCTAGGGTTAGGGCTATGGTGAGGTATAGGTTTATGGTTAGGCTATGGAATATGTTTATGTTTATGGTTAGTGATTGAGTTATAATTAGTGTAATTGACGGGGTTAGAACTAAAGTTCGAGCTAAGATTAAGGTTAGGATAAGAGCTAGGGTTAGGGTTATGCTTTATGATAGGGCTAGAGTAATGTTTAGAGTAAGAGTTTGGCTTTGAGCTAGGGTTAGGTTTAAGGCAAGTGTTAGTGTTAGGGTTAGTGTTAGGGCTAGGGTTAGGGTTAGGGTTATGCTTAGGGCTAAGTTTAGGTCAAGTTTAGGGTCAGAGTCAATGTTCTGGATAGGATTAGGGTTCGGGTTAGAGCCAGAATTAGGACTAGTGTTAGGTCTATGGATAGGGTAAGTGTTTAATTTAGGTTATGGGTTATTGTTAGGGCGAGAGCTAGGATTTTGTTTAGGTCTTGGGCTAGAATTATAGATATATTTAGTATTAGTTTTGGGTCTAGATCTATGTTATGGTTAGGTATAGGTATAGTCTTACTTGTAAGGCTAGTGTTAGGGTTTGGTTATGGTTAAGGTCAGGTTTAGACCTAGAGTGACTGTTAGGATCAGAATAAGGGTCAGGGTTAGCGTTAGAACTAGAGTGATTGCTAAGGTTAGGACTAGTAATACTGTTAATGTTTAAATTAGGCTAAGGATTATGGTTAGGATTAGGGTTACCATTTGGTTTAGGGTTTGGCTTAGGGTAAGTGATAGGGTTAGAGCTAGGGTTAGGGCTCAGTTAGAGTTAGGGTTAGGGCTAGTGTTAGGGCTAGTGTTAGGTGTAAGATTAGGGTTTAAGCTAGGGTTAGGACTAGAATTAGGGGTAGGGTTTGTGTTAGGGTTAGGGCTAGGTTAATGACAATGACTAATATATGAACTAGGGTTACATTTATGTCTAGTTTTAGGGTTAGGGTTAAGGCTAGTTCTGGTGTCAGGGTTAATTTAAGGTTAGGGTGCTGTTTAGAGCTAGGATTAGTGTTAGGATCAGTGTCAGGTCAGGGTTATTTTTAGAGTTAAGCTTAGGGCTAGGTGTAGGTTTATGGTTTGGTTTAGGTTAAGGGTAAGGGTTAGGGATATTGCTTGGTTTTGTTTAAAGGTGAGGGCCAGGGGTAAGGCAAGTTTTAGGACTAGCATTATTTTTAGGGCTAGTGTTAGTATTTGGTTTAGAATTATGGTTATGGTTAAATTTAGAGTTATGTTTAAATTTAGAGTTAGGTTTAGATCCAGGGTTTGGCTAGGGCTAAGAATAGAACTAGGGATAGGGCTAGGGCAAAAGTTAGAGTTAAGCTTAAGGCTGGGTTTAGGGTTAGGTTAGGAGTAAATTAGTGTTAGTGCTAGGCTTAGTGTTAGGGTTAGGCCTAGGGTTAGGGCAGTGGTTATGGTTAGGTTTAAGATTATAGTTAATTTTAGGGTTATGGTTAGGTTTAAGGTAAGGAATGGGGTTTTAGATAGGTTTAGGGCTAGGGCAAGGATTAGAATTAGGGTTAAACCTCGTGTTATGGTTTGAGTTAGAATTCAGGCTAATTTTAGGGCTAGGATTATGGCTAGGGCTAATTTGTGGTCCAGCTTCACAGTTAAAGGTAGTTTAGGGTTAGGTTAGTGTAGTGTAAATGTTAAGTTTATGGTTATGATCAGGTTTAGAGCTAAGGGTATTTTTGGTTCAGGGTCGTGATTAGTGTTTGGGATAGGTTAAGGTTTAAATTTAGGGCTCAAATTAGCATGAGTTTAGGATTAGGGTAATGATATAGTAAGGTTTAGATTTCAAGTTAGGTTTAGGGTAATGAATAGGTTTAGGATTAGAAATACGGCAAGGTTTAGGCCTAGGGTTAGCATTAGGGTTAGGATTATGGCTAGGGAAATGGATAGGGTTAGAGCTAGAGTTAGAGCTAAGGTTATGTTTATTATTAGTGCTAGGTTTAGGGTTACAATAAGGGTTAGGGTTAAAGCTCAGTTTAGGGCTCAGATTAGGCTAGGTTTTGGGTTAAGTTAAGGGCTAGGTTTAGTATTATGGCTAATGTAAGTACTAGGGTTACACTTATGGCTAGTTTTAGGGCTAGGTCTAGTGTTATGTTTAGGGTGATGTTTAAAGCTAGGGTTAATGTTAACATCAGAATCAGGGTTAGGGTTAGTTTTAGAGTTCTGCTGAAAACTTGAATTAGGGCTAAGATTATGGCTAGGTGTATGGTTAGGGTTTTGTTTAGGTTAAGGGTTAGGGTTAGAAATATGGCTCGGGTTTTTATTAGGGCTAGAGCTAGAGTTAGGGCTAGTTTTAGGAGTAGCATTATGGTTACTGTTAGGGTTCGTGTTAGGTTTAGGCTTAGGTTTTGCATTAGGGTTAAATTTAGAGTTAATGTTAGAACTAGGGTTAGCACTAGGGCTAAGGAAATGTCTAGGGATAGGCCTAGGGTTAGGGCTAGGTTTAGAGTTTCAGTAACGGATAGGGTTAGAACTAATTTTAGAGTTGGGAGAGAGTTAGAGTTAGTTTTTGGGATAGGGTTAGGGTTAGGTTTGGGGATAGGGCTAAGTTAGGTCTAAGATTTGTGATAGGGCTGGTTTTAAGTTAGGCCTAGGTTTAAGGATAGGGTTATGATTAAGGCTATGTTTAGTGATAATATTGGCTAGGGTTTGTGTTAGGGTTAGGGCTAGGATTATAACTAGGGCTAATGTAGGGTCTTGTGTTATTGTTATGGATAGTTTTAGGGTTCAGTTTTGGCTATGTCTAATGTAATGGTAAGGTTTAGGTTAGGGATAGGGTAATTTTTATGGTCAGATTCATGGTCAGGGTTTCTTTTAGGTTTGAATTTAGGGTTAAAGCTCAAATTAGCATTAGGGTTACATTTAGAGTAATTATAGGGTTAGATTTAGGGTTCAGGTTAGATTTAGGTTAATTGATAGGCTTGGGGTTAGTGGTAGGTTTCGGTTAGGCCTAGGGTTATGCTTAGGGTAATGGATACATTTAGAGTTAAATTTAGGGCTAGGGTTATGATTACGATTAGGTCATGAGATAGGATTAGGCCTAGCATTAGCATAAGGATATGGTTTATGATTAGGGGAATGGATTCAGTTAGAGCTAAGATTATAGCTAGACTTATGGTTAGGATTAGGTCTTCAGTTTCTGTTAAGGTATGGTTTAGAACTAGGGTTGGGGTTATTGTTATGTTTACTGTAAGAGTTATGTTCTGAGCTAGGATTAGGGATAGAGTAAGTGTTAGGTTCAGGGAGAGGATTAGGGTACATTTAGGGTTAGGGTTAGGGGAATGGTTATAATTAAGTTTAGGGTTAGGGTAATAAATATGGTTAAATTTAGGTTTAGGGTTATGGACAGGGCTAGATTTAAGTTTAGGGTTAGGGTTAGGTCTATGGTAAGGGTTAGGGTTTGATTTTTGGTTACGGCTATAGTGAATATTAGTTTCAGGTTAGGTCTAGGGTTAGTTTTCTGTTTAGGGCTAGGATTATAGTTAGGATTAAGGCTAGGGTTAAAATTAGGGATAGGGTTAGGGTTAGAGTAATAGGTAAGTTTAGAGCTTGTGTTAAGGTTAGGAATAGGAATAGGTATAGGGTTCGATTCAGGGATAGTTCTAGGTTTAGGTTTATAGAAAGGGTTAGGTTTTGATCTAGGGTTAGGACTGAGTTGAGGGTTAGGTTTGGGTTAGGTCTAGGGTTAGGATTAGTGCTATACTTAGGGCTAGGTTAAGGCCTTGGATTGGCTCTAGATTTTGTGTTAGGTTTAGGCCTATGGTTAAAGCTGAGGGTAATGTAAGAGCTAGGATTATGATTAGAGCTAGTTTTAGGGTTAGGGTTATGCCAAGATCTAGTGTTAGGTTTAGATTTTCAGTTAGGGTCAGGTTTAGAAGTAGGTTTACTGTTAAAGGCAAAGTCGTTGTTTGGGTTAGAGTTCAATTTAGGGTTACAGCCAGAATTAGGAATAGGTTTAGATCTAGGTGTAGGGTTAGTGTTTGTATTAGGATAAGGTTATTTTTAGGCCTAGGACTAGGTTTTTGTTTAGGTCTAGGGCTAGAGATAAGGCTAGATTTATGATTAGATTTAGGTCCAGGGTTAGTGTTAGGTTTTAGTCTGGTTTTAGGGTTAGGTTTAGAACTAGGGTTTGTGTTAGGGTCAGAATAAGGGTCAGGGTTAGTGTTCAGATTTGGGATAGGATTAGAGCTAGAATGAGGGCTATGGTCAGGACTATTAATAAGGTTAGGATTTTGGTTAGCCTAAGAATTAGGCATAGGTCTAGGGCTACCATTAGGGTTAGGATTATTCGTAGGATAAGGGATAGCCTTAGAGCTAGGGTTAGGGCTAGAATTATGGTTAGGGTTAAATCTAGGTTTAGGGCTCGGATTAGGGATAGTTTTGCATTAGGTTTAGGGCTAACGATACGGCAATGCCTAGTGTAAGAACTAGGGTTACAATGAATGGTAGTTTTATGGTTCAGTTTAGGGGTAGGTCTAGGTTAGGGTTAGGTTTAAGGTTAAGATGATATTTAGACTTAGGGTTACTGTTAGGATATGAGTAGGTCAGGGTTGGGGTTAGGACTTGAATTAAGAATAGGTTTACTTTTAGGTTTTAGTTTAAGGTTAGGAGGGTGTTTAGAGCTAGGGTGAGTATTAGGATATGAGATAAGGTCAGGGTTAGATTTAAGGTTAGGGTTAGTATTCGAATTAAGGCTATGATTAGGTCTAGGTGTAGTTTTAGGGTTTAGTTTCAGTTAAGGTTTATGGTTAGGACTATTGCTCGTTTCTTTTACTGCTAGGGTTACGGTTAAGGTAGTTTTACCATTAGCATTAGGGTTAGGGCTAGTTTTAGTGTTTGGCTTAGGCTTAGGTTTAGTGTTAGATTTCGAGTTAGGGTTAGATTTAGGGTTAGGTCTATGACTAAGGATAGGGCAAGGGTTAGGGCTAGGCTTAGGGTTATGGTAATGAATAGGCTTAGAACTAGGGATAGGGATAGTGTGAAAGTTAGAGGTTGTCTTAGGCAAGGGTTATGGTTAGGTTTAGGTGTAAGTAAGTGGTATGGCCAGTGTTAGGGTTTGCTCAAGGTTTAGGGTCAGCTTAAGACCTAGGGTTTTTGTTAGGGGCAGAATAAGGGTCAGGGTTAGCATAAGGGTTTTGGGATAGGACTAGAGCTAGAATAAGGGCAAGGGTCAAGACTATTAATAAGCTTCAGATTTTGGGTAGCCTAAGGATTAGGGATAGATCTAGGTTTACCATTAGGGTTACAGTTTCACTTAGGGTAAGGGAGAGAGTTATGTTTAGGGCTAGAGTTAGGGTAGGATTAGGGTTAAAGTTAGGGTTAGGGTTCAGATTAGGGCTCATTTTGTGTTAGGGTTAGGGCTAGGGTTAGGGTAATCACTAATATAAGAACTACGGTTTCAAATAGTGTTAGTTTTAGGGTTAGGGTTAGGGTTAGGGGTAGTTTTAGTGTTAGGGTTACGTTTAAGTTAGGGTGATATTTGGATCTAGGGTTAGTTTTAGGATATGAGTCAGGGTCAGTGTTAGTGTTAGGACATACATAAGGGCTAGGGTTACTGTTTAGTTTTGGTTTTAGTTTAGGATGGTGTTTCATGCTAGGGTGAGTTTCGCATATGAGTCAGTGTCAGTCATACTTTTATGGCTAGGGATAGGACTCGATTTAAGGCTATGGTTAGGTCTAGGTGTAGTGTAAGGGTTTGGTTTAAGTTAGGCTTAGGGTTAGGGCTATTGCTCGGTTTTGTTTTACTGCTAGTGGTAAGATTAGGGCTAGTTTTATGAATAGCGTTAGGATTAGGTTTAGTGTTAGTGTGAGGCTTAGGCTTAGGGTTAGTCCTAGGACTAAGGATTGGGCAAGGGTTAGGGCTAGGGTTAGGGTTATGGTAAGGGCTAGGATTAGAACTACTAATAGGGCTAGTGTGAGAATTATTGTTAGTCTTAGGGCTAAGGTTAGGGTTAGGGTTAGGAATAGGGCTAAATTAGGGTAAGAGTAGGTCTTTGGTTAGTGTTCAGTTTAAGCATAGAATTAGAGTTAGATTTAGGATTTAGTTTAGGGTAAGAAATGGTGTTATACTAGTTTTAGAGGTAAGGCCTTGTTTAGAATAAGGTTTGGGATTAGGGTTATGATTAATGCTAAGTTTAGGGCTAGGATGTGGGCTAGGGTTTGCTTTAGGGTTAGGGCTAGGATTAGGAGTATGGCTAATTTTAAGTCTAGAATTATGTTTAAATATAGTTTTAGAGTTGGGATTATGGGTACATCTAGTGTAAGGTTTAGGTTTAGGGTTAGGGTCAGGTTTAGGGCTAAGAGTATTATTAAGGTGAAGGTCTGGGTTAGGGATTGGAAAAGGTTAAATCTTAAACATAGGGATTGAATTAACATTAGGGTAAGTGTTTGTGTAATGATAGACTTAGAATTAGGATTCATGTTAGGTCTAGGAAATGAATAGGGTTAGGATTAGAGACAGGGTTAGGTTTAGGCCTAGCTTTAGCATTAGGATTAGGGTTATTGTTATGGTAATGTATAGGGTTATGGCTAGGGTTATAGTTATGATTAGGGCTAGGGCTAGTGTTAGGGTGAGGGTTAAAGCTCGGGTTAGGGCTCAAATTAGGGCTAGGATTTGGGGTAAGTTAGTGCTAGGCTTAGTATCACGGCTAATGTAAGTACAAGGGTTACGATTAGGGCTAATTTTAGGGTTAAGATTAGGGCTAGGTTTAGTGTTTGGGTTAGTGTTATGATTAGGGTGATGTTTAGAGCTAGGATTACTGTTAGTGTCGGAGTCACTGTCAGCGTTAGTTTTAGGGTTTGGCTTAAAACTCGAATTAGGGCTAGTGTTATTGGTAGGTGTATGGTTAGGGTTTGGTTTAGTTTAAGGGTTAGGAATAGAACTTATGGCTCCGTTTTGTTTTAGGGCTAAGGCTAGAATTAGCGATAGTTTTAGGATTAGTGTTAGGGTTAGGGCTAGTGTTTTGGTTAGGTTTAGTCTTCGCTTCAGGTTTGGATTTAGAGATAGATTTTGATCTAAGGTTAGTGCTTGGGCTATGGATAGGGCAAAGGTTAGGACTAAGTTTAGGGCTAGGGTTAGGTTACGTTAAGGGATAGGGTTAGAACTAGTGATAGGGCTTGTGTAAGAGTTTGATTTATTCTTAGGTCTAGGGTTATGGTTAGGTTTAAAGATAGGGTGAAAGTAGGGCTAAGATTAGGGCTAGTGTTAGTATTGGGGTTAGAGCTAGGATTAGGGTTAGGGTTAGGATTAATCTAGGTTTAGGGCTAGGATAAGGGCTGGGGGTTTTGTTAGTGTTAGGACTATGATTAGTTCTAGGGCTAATATCAGGTGTGGGTAACAGATGAGGAGAGGACAGTTTTAGGATTAGTTTTATGGCTAGGTCTAGTTTAAGAGTTAAGTTTAGGGTTAAGAGTCAGGTTTAGAGCTAGGGGAATTATTAGGGTCAGGATAAAGTTAGAGTTTGGTTGAGGTTAGGGTTTAGGGTTAGGGCGCAAATAAGCTTTAGAGTCAGGTTTAGGGCAATGATAGGTTTTTGTTTAGGGTTTCGGTTAGGTTTATGGTAATTGTTAGGGTTGGGTTTAGTGATAGGGTTTGTATTAGGCCTAGGGTTAGCATTAGAATAAGGGTAATGGTTAGGATAATGGATAGGGTTAGAGCTAAGGTTAGGGCTAGGTTTATGGTCAGGAATAGGTCTTGAGTTAGGGTTAGGGTTAGGGTTAGAACTAGGGTTAGTGTTAATGTTATGTTTAGCATAAGGGTTATGTTTTAAGCTAGGGTTAGGGCTAGGGCAAATGTTAGGTTTAGAGTTATGTCTAGTGATAAGATTAGAGTATGGTTAGGGTTAGGATTGGATTAGTTCTAGCAATATCATTAGGGGTAGGGGTAAGGTTAGAGTAATGGATATGGTTAGATGTAGGCATATGGTTATGGTTAGTGTTAAATTAAGGTTTAGGTTTAGGGTTAAGGCTATGGTTATGTTTTGGTTTATGGTAAGGGTTAGGGTTTGAGCTAGAGTTAGGTCTATGGCGAGTGTGAGGTTTAGGGTTAGGTCTAGTGTTAGTGTTGTGGTTAGGTTTAGACTTAGTCTTAGGCCTAGGGTTATCAATAGGTTTTGGGCTAGTTTTACGGTAATGGGTAGGTTTAAATCTAGGTTTAGGGAAAGGGTTAAGTTTGGGATTACGACTAGCTTTAGGGGTATATTTAGAGATAGGTGTAGGTTTATGTTTAGGATAAGGGTCAGGCTTTGAGCTAAGGTTAGGACTAATAAAGTGTTAGGTTAGAATTAGGGTTAGGATTATGCTTAGGCCTAGGTTTAGCTCTAGGTTTTGTTTTAGGTTTAGGCCTAGGGCTAAGGATGTGGGTAATGTAAGAGCTAGGGTTATTATTATGGCTAGTTTGAGGATTAGTATTTTGGCTAGGTCTAGTGTTAGGTTTAGATTTTTAGTTAGGGTCAGGTTTAGAGGTAGGTTTACTCTTAAAGGCAGGGTCAGTCTTTGGATTCTAGTTAGAGTTAGGGTTACAGCCAGAATTAGAACTAGGTTTAGGTCTAGGGGTAGGGTTAGTGTTTGTGTTAGTTTAAGGGTTACTTTTAGGGCTAAGGATAAGTTTTTGTTTAGATATAAGGCTATAGTTAAGGCTAGATTTAGGATTTGGTTTAGGTCTAGGGCTAGTGTTGTAGTTTGTTCTAGGGTTAGGGCCAGGTTTAGACCTATTGTTAGTGTTAGGGTCAAAATAATGGTCAGGGTTAACCTTAGGGTTTATAATAGGGTTAGAGCTAGAGTGAGGGTAGGGTTATGACAATTATTTGTGTTAGGGCTTTGGTTAGCTTAAGGATTAGGGATAGGTCTATGGTTACCATTAAGGTTAGGGTTTCACTTTGGGTAAGGGATATGCTTATAGCTGGGGTTAGGGCTAGAATTAGCATTAGGGTTAGGGTTAAATCTAGGTTTAGGGCTAATATTAGGGGTAATTTTTGAGTTAGGGTTTGGGCTAATATTATGGTAATGGATAATGTAAGAACTAGGTTACAATTAGGGTTAGGGGTAGGGGTAGGTCTAGTGTTAGGGATAGGTTTCAGGTTAAATTTAGGGTAATGGATAGTGTGAATATAGGGTTAGGATTAAGTTTAGGCCTACGGTTATCATTAGGGTTAGGGTTAGGGTTAGGGTTAGTGTAATGGATAGGGTTAGAGATAGGGTTGCAGCTAGGGTTATGTTTACAATTAGTGATCATGTTAGAAATAGGTTTAGGGTTAAAGCTAGGGTTAGGGCTCGGAATAGGGCTAGGATTTGGGTTAAGTTAGGGCTAGGGTTAGGGTTACAGTTAATCTAAGTACTAGGGTTATGATTAGGGTTAATTTTAGTTTTAGTGGTTAGGACTAGGTCTAGTGTTAGGTTTAGGTGTAGGAATAAGTGATGTTTAGAACTAGGGTTAGTGTTAAGGTCAGAGTCAGAGTGAGGGTTAGTTTTAGGGTTCGGCTTAAGACTTGAATTATTGCTAGGGTTAGGGCTAGGTGTAGAATTAGGGCTTGGTTTATGTTAAGGTTTAGGATTAGGTCTATGGCTTGGTTTTGTTTTAGATCTAGGTCTAAGGTTAGGGCTAGTTTGAGGATTAGCCTTATGGTTAGGGTTAGGGTTAGGTTTAGGCTTAGGCTTATTGTTAGGGTTAGATTTAGACTTAGGGTGAGACCTAGGGTTATGGCCAGGGATATGAATAGGAATAGAATTAGATCTACGGTTCAGGCTAGGATTAGCTTCCATTAAAGTATAGGGTTAGAAATAGAGTTAGGGCTAGGGTGAGAGTTAGAGTTAGTCTTTGGGCTAGGGTTAGGTTTACGGTTAGTGTTAGGGATAAAGTAGGGCTAAGATTAGGGCTATGGTTAGTGTTAGGGTTAGGCCTCGGGTTAGGGTTAGGGTTATAAGTAAGGCTATGTTTTGGGCTAGGATAAGGACTAAGGTTCTTGCTAGGGTTAGGGCTAGGGTTATTGCTAAGCCTAAAATCAGGTCTGGGGTTATGGTTAGTGATAGATTTAGGGTTAGGTTTATGACTAAGTCTAGTGTAAGCATTAGATTTAGGGTAATAGTCAGGCTTAGAGCTAGGGGAATTATTAATATCAGGGTCAGTGTTGGGCTTTGGTTTAGGTGTGAGTTTAGGGTTAGGGCTCAAATTAGCATTAGGGTTAGCTTTAGAGTAATGATAAGCTTAGATTTAGGGTTTAGGTTAGGTTTAGGGTAATTGACAGTTTGGGGGATATTGATAAGTTTAGGGTTAGGCCTAGGGTTATATTAGCATAAGGGTAATGTTTAGGGTATTGGATAGAATTAGGGTTAAGTTTATGGCTATGGTTATGGTTAGGATTAGGTCTTGAGTTAGGGTTAGGTTGAGGGTTAGATCTATGGTTAGGTTTAGTGTTATGTTTAGCGTAAGGGATAGGTTCTGAGCTATGGTTAGGGCTAGGCTGGGAGTGAGCTTCAGGGTTAGGTCTAGGGATAGGTTTACCATAGGTTTGGGGTTAGAGTTAGGGTTAGAATTAGACCTAGGATTAGTGGTAGGGTCAGTATAAGGGTCAGGATTAGGAATAGAATTTGGGATAGCATTAGAGCTAGAATGATAGCTAGGGTTAGGGCTATTAATAGAGTTAGGGTTTTGGTTAGCCTAAGGATTAGGGATAGGTCTATGGTTACCCTTAGGTTTAAGGTTTTGCTTAGGGTAAGGGATTGGTTTAGAGTTAGGTTTAGGGATATGGTTAGGGTTATAGTTAGGGTTAAATCTAAGTTTAGGGCTCAAATTAGGGCTAGTGTTCGTGTTATGGTTAGGGATAGGATTAGGGCCACGGCTAATGTAAGAACTAGGGTTAAATTTAGGTTAGTTTTAGTGTTATGGTTAGGTTTAGTGTTAGGGTTCAGTTTAAGTTTAGGGTGATATTTATAGCTAGGGTTTGTGTTAAGATAAGTGTCAGGTCAGGGTTCCTATTAATGTTAGGGATAGGACTTGAATTATTGT
Source organism: Marmota marmota marmota (assembly GCF_001458135.2). NCBI lineage: Eukaryota > Metazoa > Chordata > Mammalia > Rodentia > Sciuridae > Marmota > Marmota marmota. The sequence goes on along the minus strand of NW_026002338.1, from coordinate 538,657 downwards.
TAGGGTTATTCTTAGCAGTTGGTTTAAGGTGAGGGCTCTGTTTAGAGCTACTTTGAGTGTTAGGATATGGGTCAGGGTCACTGTTAGTTTTAAAGTTAGTGTTAGCACTCAAATTAGGGCTAGGTATAGGTGTAGGTTTAGTGTTAGAATTTGGTTTAAGTTAATTTTTAGGGTTAGGGCTATTGCTTGGTTCTTGTTTATTCCTAGGTTTAGGTTTAGTGATAGTGTAAGTGTTAAGCTTAGGCTTAAGGTTAGGGTTAGATTTGAAGATAGTGTTACATCGAGGGTTAGGGCAGGGATTAAGGATAGGGAAAGGGTTAGGTCTAGGGATAGTGTTATGGTAGGGGATAGGGTTGGAACTAGAGATAGGTACAGGGCAAAAGTTAGAGGGAGTCTTAGGGCTAGAGTTAGTGTTAGGGTTAGAGATAGGGCTAAATTAGTGCTAGGATTAGGGCTAGGTTTATTGTTTGGTTTAAGTGTAGAGTTAGGGTTAGGGTTAGGTTTAAGTTTAGGGTAAGAGATGGCATTATAGCTAGGTATTGAGGTAGGGTGAGGGTTAAAATTTGTGTTAGGGTTAGGGTTCAGGTTATGATTAAAGCTACGTTTAGGGCTAAGATGAGGACTAGGGTTTGTTTTAGGTTTAGGACTAGGATTAGGGCTAGGGCTAATTTCAGGTCCAGAATTAAGGTTAAAGATAGTTTTAGGGTTAGGATTATGGCTACGTCTAGGGTAAGGGTTAGATATAGGGTTATGTTAAAGTTTAGAGCTAGGGGTTTTATTAGGGTCAAGGTCAGGATTAGAGTTTGGGATAGGTTAAGGTTTAAAGTTAGGGCTTGAATTAGTGTTCGTGTTAGGGTTAAGGTAATGTAGGGTTAGGTTTAAGTTCAGATTATGTTCAGGGTAATAGATTGGGTTAAGATTAAAGTTCATGCCTACGGTTAGCATTAGGGTTATGGGTTTGGTTATGGTAATGGATAGAGTTAGATATCAGTTTAGGGCTAGGTTTATGGTAATGAATAGGGCTATGGTAAAAGCTAATATTAGAGCTAGGTTTGGGGTTAATTTAGGGATAAGGTTAGGGTTAGGGCTAATGTGAGTGCTAGGGTGATGTTTAGGGCTAGTTTTAGGGTTTTAGGGCTAGAGTTAGTGTTAGGGTTAGGTTTAGGGTTAGGGTGATGTTTAGAGCTAGTAGTTTTAGGGTCAGTGTCAGGTTCAGGGTTAGTTTATGTGTTCGGCTTACAACTCATATTAGGGCTAGGGTTAGAGCTAAGTTTAAGGTTAGAGATTCGTTGAGGTTAAGTGTTAGGGTTATATCTATAGGTAGGTTTTGTTTTAGGGCTAGGGCTACAGTTAGGGCAAGTTTTAGGATTAGTGTTATGGTTTGGGCTAGTGTTAGGGTTTGGCTTAATCTTCAGCTTAGGGCTCGATTTAGAGTTCTGATTTGTCTAAGGTTAGTGCTAGGGCAAAGGAGAGGGCAAGGATTAGGGCTAGGGTAAGGGTTACAGTAAGTGATAAGTTTAAGCAAGTGAAAGGTCTAATGTGAGAGTTAGAGATATTTGTATGACTAGTGTTAGGGATAGGGCTAAATTAGGGGTAAGATTATGGCTAGTGTTAGTGTCAGGGTTAGGCCTAGAGTTTGGGTTAGAATTGTAATTAAATCTATGTTTAGGGCTAAAATAAGGGCTAGGGTTTGTGTTATGGTTAGGGCTAGAATTATGGCTAGGGCTAATGTCAGGTCTAGGGTTACAATTAGGGATAGTTTTAGGGAAAGGTTTACAGCTAGGTCTATTTTAAATTTTAGGTATAGGGTAAGAGTCAGATTTAGAGCTAGAGGAAATACTAGTACCAGGGCCAGCCAGTGTTAGGGCTTGGTTTAGGTTTGTATTTAGGGTTATGGCTCAACTTAGAGTTAGGGTTAGGTTTAGGGTAATGATAGGGTTAGATTTAGTGTTCAAGTTAAGTTTAGGGCAATAGATAGTTTTTGGGATAGTGACAGTGTTGGGGTTAGGCTAAGTGTTAGCATTAGGATAAGGGTTATGTTTAGGGTAATGGATACAGTTAGATTTAAGGTTAGGGCTAGGGTTATGGTAAGGATTTGGTCTTGGGTTAGGGTTAGGGTGAGGATTTGTGTTAAAACTAGGTTTACCACTTGAATGAGAGATTGTGTTAGGGCTAGGGCTAGGATTAAGGCTAGGGCTAATGTCAGGTCTAGAATTACAGTTAAGGGTAGAAATAGGGTTTGGTTTTGAATAGGTCTACTGTAAGGTTTAGGTTTAGGTAAAGGTCAGGTTTAGAGCTAGGTGTATTATTACAGTCAGGGTCAGGATTAGGGATTGGTTTTGGTTAAGGTTTAGGTTTAAAGCTCACATTAGCATTAGGTGTAGAGTAATGGATATGGTTAGTTTTAGGGTTTAGGTTAGGTATAGGGTTTTGAATAGTCTGAGGGATAGCTATACAGTTAGGTTTAGTCCTATTGTTAGCATTTCTGTTAGGCTTAAGTTTAAGGTAAAAGATAGGATTACAGCTAGGGTTAGGGCTACATTTGTGGTTAGGATTAGGGCTAGTGTTAGGGTTATGACTAAGGTTATGGTTAGGCCTAGGGTTAGGGTTAGGTTTATGGTTTTATGGTTGGATCTAGATTTAGGGCTAGGGCAATGTTTAGGGTTAGAGCAGGTCTAGAGTAAATGTTAGGATTGGGGCTACATTTAGCATTAGGATCATCATTAGAGATATGTTAATAGACAGAGTTAGAGCTAGGGTTTGGGCAATGGTTACAGTTAAAATTAGGGTTAAAGTTAGGGTTAGGGATAGGGCTATGTTAATGTTTAAGATTAGGATTAGGTCTCAGTTTAGAGGTAGTGTTAGGGTTAGAGTTACTTTATTCAAATTTCTTTGATACAATCCAGGATTCATCTTTAACTAACCTTACACTGTTTCCCAGGTTTAGGCCTTTTGGTTCAAAAGTTTGGTGTCTGGAACAGTTAATATTTTCATTTTACTTCATTTTGCCCTATATGAGTAAATGTAAATGGACCTGGAATTCAAACAGGGTTTATGCTAGCTGTTTGAAACTGCACACACCCATCATTTCTTTGTGGTATGTTCCTTGCGAGTGTAGGCCTAAGCTAAAGCATGCAAAAAACAACTGTATTCAATAGCCTTTTAGGAGAAAGCAGGAGATATGCATGCACTGAAATTCCTCCAATATTTTTTTTTGTCAGATATGATTGATACTGTGTAGGATTCATTATTTAGCTTGCCCCACAAAGCTCTCCAAGTGTGGGACTTCTAGGATCTATGATTCTCTAATCAGGTTAGGGTTAGTGTTAGTATTGGGGTTAGGGCTAGTGTTAGATGTAGTGTTAGGGTGAGAGTAAGTTTTGTACAAATTTCTTTGATACTTGGAAGGAGTCATCTTTCACCTAGCCTTAATAAGCTCCTCAGGTTTGGGCCTTATCATTTCAATGGTTCTCTAACAGGGACAATCTGTATTTTAAGGTTTCATTTCATATTGAAATATATAGATAAATGAAAATGGAGGTGAAAATCAAACTGGGTTGGTATTAGCTGCTTGAAACATCAAAAACTGAATCAGTTCTCTGTGGGAACTTTCTGGTTTGTTTCTTGTGAAATTAGCCCTAACACAAATGCTAACCTTAACCCTAAATGAACCCTAACACTAACCCTAACACTAAACCTAACCTTCAAACTAAACCTAACCCTAACCCTAGCACTAACTCTAACTTTAACCCTAACCCTAACCATAATGTTAGCCATATTTCTACCCCTAACCCTAACACGAATCTTAACCCTAACCCAACATTAAAGCTAACACTAAAGCTAACACTAAACCTAACCCTATCCCTTACCGTAAGACTGACCGTAATGCAAACCCTAAACCTATACCCTAAACCTAATAATAACCGTAACTCTAACCCTAATCGTAACACTAACCCAAACCTTAAATTTAATCCTAACCCTGAACCTAAACCTAACAAAAACCATAACCCAAATCTTACCATAAGCCTAACCTAACTGTAAGAATAACCTTTACCTAACACTAACCCTAATTCTAATGAGAACACTAACCCTAACATTAACTCTAACCCTAAACCTAACACGAACACTAACCCTAACTATACAACTAAGCCTAAGCCTCAACCAAGCCCTAAACCTAACCGCAATACTAACCCTAAACCTAACCCTAACCTTAAAACTAACACTAACCCTAAACGTGACCCTAACCCTAACACTAACACAATTGCTAACACAAACCCTAAACCTCACCATAACCCTAACCCTAAACATAACACTAACCCAAAACCCAAATACTAATCCTAAACCTAACCTAACCGTAACCATAATACTAACCCTAACCTTAACTATAACACTAAACTTAGATATAACACTAACCCTAAACATAACCGTTACATGAAGCCTAACCCTAACACTAACTCTAACCATAACCCTAACCCTAACCCTAATTCTAAGAGAAAACCTAACCTAAACCATAACCCTGATCCTTATTGAAAACTAACCCTCACCCCTACCTAACGCTTACCCTACCACTAAAACAAACAATAACCCTAATCCTTAGACAAACCCTAACACTAACCCTCACTCTGACCCTAACACTAAATATTTTAACTAACCCTAACACTAACCCTAAACCTAACCTAAGCCTAACACTAAATCTTACTATAACCTAACCCTAACACTTAACCTAACCCTAAACCTAACCATAAAACTTAACTTAACCCTAACCTTAAACCTAACCCTTACATTAACTTTAACCATAACCCTCACTCTAACTAACCATAACCTTAACCCTAAACCTAACACCAACACAAACCCAAAACCTAAATCTAACCCTAAACCTAACACTAATCCTAAAATTTACACTAACCTTAAACCTAAACATAACATGAATACTAACCCTAACCCAAACACTAACCTATCTCTAAACCTAAACATAAGCCTAACCCTAACACTAACACTAACCTAAACCTAACCTGAAAGCTAACCCTAACCCTAAAACTAACCTTAACCGTAACCCTAACCATAACCCTATCCGTAAACCTAACACAAAACCTAATCCTAACCCTAAAACTAATCCTAACCCTAACTGTAACCCTAACCCTAACCCTAACATGATCTCTAACCCTAAACCTAACACTACCATAACACTAACTCTAACTCTGAAACTAACCCTAACCCTAACCAGAAACCTAACTCTAACCCTAAATCTTAATAACAATATTTGTAACCCTACATTAATTCCTAAATATAAACCTAAACCTAACCCTAACCTTAACCGGAATACTAACCCTAAACCTAACCCTAATTTTAAACTTCTCACTAAACTTGACACCTAACCCTAATCCTAACCCTTACCCTAACCCTAACACTAACACTAACCCTATCACTAACACATTAACCCTAAACCTAAACTTAACCCTAACATGAACCCTAACCCTAATCCTACCATTAATCCTTACCCTAAACCAAACTCTAACATTAACCCTAACATGAAACCTAATGCTAACCCTTACCCTAAAACTAACCCATACACCAATCCTAACCCTAACAGTAACCCTAACCCTAAGCCTAAAACAAACCATAACCCTAACACTTACCCAAACACTAACCCTAACAGTAACCCTACATTTAAACCTAACACAAATCCTAACCCTAATACTAAAAGTAACACCAACCCTAACAATAACCCTATCACTAACCATACACTAACCCTAACCATAAATCTAACCTTAAATCTAATCCTAACCCTGAACCTAACCCTAATACTCTCCGTTACCTATTCCTAACCCTAATCCTAAACCTAACAATAGCCCTGACACTAACCCTAACACTAACCTATCAGGAGCAATAACACTAATCATTTCACTAAGCCCAACCGTAACACAAACCGTAATCCTAACCCTAAATTTAACTCTAAAACTAACCCTAACCCTAACACTAACACTAAGTCTTATTCTAACTCTAACACAAGCCCTAACACAAACCATAACCCTGACCCTAATCTAATCCTAACCCTCACCTCACTTAACCTTAACCCTAATCCTAACACAAACAGTAACCCTAACCCAAAAACTAACACTAATTCTAAACCTATTCCTAACCCTAAACTTAACACTAACCCTAACACTAACCCTAACACTAACTTGAATCTTAACCTTAAACCTAACCCTCACTCTTAATCTAACCATAACCCTTATCCTAACACTAACCTGAACCCTAAACCACAACCTAACACTAACCATAACCCTTACCCCAACACGAAACTTAAAACTAATCATAACCCTAACCTATCCCTAACATTAACACTGAAACTAACCCTAACCTAAAACTATCCCTAAACGATCAACTCTAACAGGAACCATAACCATAACTCTCACCATAACATTTACCATAAGGCTAGCACAAAACCTAATTCTAACACTAACACTAACCCTAACAGAAACCAAAACACTAACCCTATCCCTGTCTCTAAAGCTAACACAAAACCTAAGCCAAATCATACCCCTAACTCTAACTCTAATGCTTACCTAACCCTAACCCTAATCCTTACAAAAACACTAAACCGAAACCTAACCCTAACACGAACCCTATACCTAACCATACATTGTAAACCTCACAGAAACCTTAACCCCAAACCTAAAACTTACCCTAAAACTAGTGCTAACCCTAACCCTAACCCTAACCCTAATCCTAACACTAAACCTAAACCTAACCCTCAACCTAACCTAACCCTAAACCTAATACTAACAATAATTCTAACCCTAATTATAACCCTAACCCAAACACTAACGCTAATTCGTCACCTAACCCTAACCCTAACTCTAACCCTAACCCTAACCCAAAACCTAAACGTAAACCTAAACCTAACACTAACCCTAAAACTAAACCTAAAACTAACTCTAACCCTAACTCTAAACTAACACTAACCCTAACCCTAACAGTTACCCTAACTCTAAACCTAACCCTAACACTAACACTAATCTTAACAAAACCCTAACTATAACCTACCCTAAACCTAAACCTAACTCTTAACCTAATCCTAACCGTAACTGTAACACTAAACATAACCCTAACAGTAAACCTATCACAAATCCTAACCCTAAATAAAACACTAATCCTAACCCTAATCCTAGCCTTAAACCTAACCATAATTTTATAATAACACTAATTTAAACCATAACCCTAAACCTAACCCTAATCTTTAACCTAAACGTAACCCTAAACCTAAAACTAACTTTAACTCTAACTTTACCACTAACCCATACCCTAACCCTAACCGTAACACAAAATCTAACTGTTACCATAACCTTAACCTAACCCTAACCCTAGCCTTAATCTAACACTAACCCTAACCCTAAATCTTACCCTAACTCTAACCATAACCCTAAATCTTACCCTATCACTAATCCTAACCCTAACCCTAACAATAATTCTAAAGTATCTCTAAACATAACACTAACCCTAACACTAACCTTAGCCTATCATGGAAACTAACAATTATCCTACACCTAACACTAAACCCTAAATCTAACCCTAACACGAACCCTAATCCTAACTCTAAAACAAATCCTAACACTAACCCTAACCCTAACCCCAATCAAAGCTAACCCTAACCCCAATCAAAGCCTATCATTAACCCTAACCCTAACACGAAACCTAACACTAACAGTAATCCTAACCCTAATTCTAACACGAACCCTAATCCTAAACCTAAATCTAACCAAACACTAATCCTAACCCTAAACCTAACCCTAAACCTAATCCTCACATTAACAGTAAACCTATCACTAACCCTACCCCTAAACCTAACCCTAAACCTAACCCCAAACCTAACACTAACCCTTACCCTAAACCTAACAATAAACCTAAACCTAAATATAACCCTAAACCAAACACTAATTTTAAACCTAACGCTAACCCTAACATTACCCTAACCTAACCCTCAACCTAAACCTAAACCTAACACTAACCCTAACCCTAACCTCAACCCTAACCCTATCATTAAACCTAACGCTAATACTGAACCCAACAGTAAACCTAATCTAATTCTAACACGAACCCTAATCCTAAACATAAACCTAATCATAACACTAAACTCAACCCTAAATCTAAGCCTAACCCTAACAGTTACCCTAATGCTAACCCCAAACCTAACCTTAACCCTCACCATAACCCTAACCATAAACCAAACACTAACCCTTACCGTAAAACAAACACTAACCCTAATCTTAACTATAACCCTAACCTAAACACTAATGTTAAACCTAACTTCAATCCTAACACTAACCCTAACATAACCCCAACTATAAACCTAAACCTAACACTAACCCTAACTCTAAGCCTAACATGAATGCTAACCAGAAACCTAACCCTAGCCTAAACTTAACCCTAACATAAACCTAATCCTAATACTAACCTGAACCCTAACACTAACCATAACCTTAACCTTAATCATAAGTCTAAACATAAACATCAACACAAAACCTAACACTCACTCTAACACTAACCCTAAGCCTAACTCTAACCTTACCTTAACCCTACCACAAAAACAAATCCTAACCCTAACCCAGACCATAACCCTAACCCTAACCTAACCCTAAAGCTAACACTTACCTAACCCTTACCCTAATCCTAAACCTAACATTAATTCTAAAACTAACCATAACCATAACCCTAACATGAACCATAAACCTAACCATACCACTAAGCCTAAACCTCACTGAAAGACTATTTCTAAACCTAGCACTAACCCTAAAAATAACCCTATTCTTAATTCTAAGAGAAATGTTAACCTTAACCCTAACTTTAACCCTAAAACTAACCCTAATTTAACCCTAACCCTGAAACTAATCTTTTTCCTACTTTTAACAATAACCGTAACCCTAACCCTAAACCTAACACTCACCGCAGCCCTAACCCTAAACCTAACACTAATCCTAACCCTAACAATAACTCTAAGCCTAAACCTAAGTATAACCCAACCAAAACACTAATGCTAACCCTAATCCTAAGCGTAAAACTAATACAAACCCTAATCATAAGAAAACCCTAAACCCAAACATAACACTAACCCTAATCCTAAACATAACACGAAATGTAACCCTAACACTAACACTGACCTAACTCTAATCCTAACCATATAACTCATATTAACACTAACCCTAACCTACCCTTATCTAACCATAACCCTAATACTAATCCTAACCGTAATCGTAATCCTAAACATAACCCTAAAACAAACCCTAAACCTAACCGTAAAACTAACCCTAACCCTAACTCTAAAACTAACCCTAATCCTAATTTTACACTAACAGTAAATCTAACCCTAACCATAAACCTAACCCTAACACTAAATTTAACCCCATCCCTAACTTTAACCCTAACCCTAACTCTCACTGTAACACAAATCCTAACTCTAACCATAACCCTAACCTTAACCTAACCTTAAACCTAACCCTCACCTAACACTAAACCTAAACCTAAACCCAACCCTTTCACTAAACCTAGCCTAAACTTAACCATAACTCTAACCATAACCCTATGACTAGCATTAATCCTTATCCTACCCCTAAGACTAACCTTAATCCTTACTCTATCATGTCCTCTAACCGTAACAGTAACACCAACCTTAACACTAACCCTAAATCTAAACCTATCATTAACTTTAACCCTGAGACTATACCTAACACTAACCTGAACCCTAACCCTAACTTTAACATGAACTCTAATTCAAAACTTAACACTAACCATAAGACTAAGCCTAAACCTAATCCTAACCCTAACCCTAAACCAAATGCTAAACGTAATCCTAACACTAACCCTAAAACTAACCCCATTCCTTACACTAACACTAACATTAAACTTAAACCTATCCCTAACACTAACACTAACTCTAAACTTAAACCTTACACAAAACCTAACCTCAACCATAACCCTAACCTTAACATAACCCAAACCCTAACGCTTACTTAACCCTAACAGTAAACATAACACGAACCCTAACTCTAATCCTAACCCCCACCCTAACCCTAACAATAACCATAACATGAAACCTCATTCTAAAATTAACACTAAAGCTAACCCTAACCCTAATCCTTACATTAACCCTAATCCTAAAACTAACAGTATCCCTAACACTAACTCTAAAACAAACCCTAACACAAACACTAATCCTAACCCTAACCCTAATCCTAACCATAACTCTAACGATTACACTACACCTAAACTTAATGCAAAAACCAATCCTAATCCTAACCCTAACATTAACCCTAAATCTAACCCAAGCACTAAAATTAACCCTAAACCTAAACCTAACTGTAACTCTAATACTAAACTCAACCCTAACCTTAACCCTAACACTAACCTTAAATTTAACCCTAACATTTACCTAACCCTAAACCTAAACCTAATGGTAACAGTAACCTTAACCCTAAAAATAACACTAACCCTAAAGCCATCCATAACTCTCTCATTAACCCTAACCCAAACACTAACCCTAATTCTAAACCTAACCCAAACCCTAACACTAATCCTAACTCTAACTAAAACCCTAATTCTAAAACTAACCATAACCCTCCACATAACCCTAAAACTAACCCTAAACCTAACACTAAACCAAACTCTAAGCCTAATCCTAACCATAACTCTAACCCTAACTCTAAACTTAAAAAAAAAATTACATAACACTAACCCTAAAACGAACCATAACCCTAACCCTAACACTAAGCCTAAAAATAACCCTAATCCTAAACCTAACTCTCATACTGAAACTATCCCTAACCCTAACCTATCTTTAACCCTATCACTAAACCTACCATAACCCAAACAGTAACCCTAAACCTAACACTAACACAATCCCTAAACCTAACCCTAACCCTTACCCTAATACTAACCCTAAACGTAACCATAGCCCTAACACTAAACCTAACCCTAACCAGAAATAAAACCCTAACATTAAACCTAACACTAAGCCTAAACCTAACCATAAACTTATCCCTAAACCTAACTGTAATCGTAGCCTAAACCAAAGCCTAAATCTAACCCTAACATAAACTGTAACTCACCTCATAACCCTGAACCTGACCTAACTATAATCCTAAAAATAAACCTAACCCTAACACTAACCCTATCTCTAACATGAACAGTGACACTAATCCTAACCCTAACACAAACACTAAACCTAACCCCAACCCTAACCTTATCACTAAGGCTAACCTAAACCCTAACACTAAACTTAACACTAACCCTAACACTAACCCTAACGCTAATCCTAACCCTAACTATAACCCTAATCCTAACCGTAAAACTAACCCTATTCCTAACTCAAACCCTAACACTAACACAATCCCTAAACCTGACTGTAACCCTAACCCTAACACTAACTCTAACACTAACCTTAACTCTACACCTAATTCTAAAACAAATACTATACCTAACACTAACCCTAACACTAACCATAAACCTATCCCTAACCCTAACACTTACCCTAATACTAAAACTAACCCTAATCCGCAACCTAACCCTAAGCCTAAACCTAGCACTATTCCTAAACCTAACCTTAACACTAACCCTATAACTAACACTAACCCTAACTCTAATCCTAAACCTAACACTAACCATCATATGAACCCTAACCCTAACTCTTACACTAACCCTAACCCTAACCCTCACACTAACGATAAATTGCCCATAACCCTAAAATTATTCCTAACCCTAACCCTAACACTAAATATAACCCTAACCCTAACATTAACACTAACCATAAATGATCCCTAACTCTAAACCAAACACTAACCTACCCTAAACCTAACAATAATCTTAAACCTAACCCTAACACTAACACTAAATCTAACCCTAACCCTAACACAAACCCAAATCTGAAACATAACCCTGAACATAACATAACCCTAACCCTAACCCTTATCTAACAGTAACCCTACCTCCAAACCTAACCCTATCCCTAAAAATAACCCTAACCCCAAAACTAACCCTATCCCTTACTCTAACATGAAAGCTCACCCTAACTCACACATTAAAGCTAACCCTAACACTAACCCTAACCTTAATCCTAACCCTAACACTAACCCTAACCATAACACTATCCCTAACACTGACTCTAACACAAACTCTAACACTAACACTAATTTTAACCCTAAACCTAATCCTATCCGTAACCCTAATGATTACACTAACCCTAATCCTAACACAAATCCTAACCCTAAACCTAACACTAACCCTAAATCTAACCCTAAACCTAACACTAAAACTAAACGCAACACTAAACGTAAAGCTAACATTAATACTAACTTTACCCCAAACCCTTACCTGAACCTAACCCTAAACCTAACCTTAACTGTAACCCTAAACATAAACTTAACACTAACACTAACCCTAACTGCAAAACTCACCCTCTCTCAAACCCTAACCCTAACCCTAATACTAACCCTAAACCTAATCCTAACCCTAACACTAACACTAAATCCAACCATAACCCTCTCACTAACCCTAACCCTAATCCTAACACTAACCCTAAACCTAAACCTAATCCTAACACTAACACTAACCTTAACCCTAACAAAAACTTGTACCCTAAAACTAACCCTAACACGACCCAGAACCCTAAAACTAACCCTAAACCTAACCCTAAACTTAACTCTATCCCTAATCCTAACTGTAACTCTAAATCAAAACCTAACACTAAAATTAACTAAACCCTCACCCAAAACAAAACAATAAACCTAACACTAAAACTAACTCTAACCCCAACCATAACCCTAAATATAACACTAACCCAAATTCTAAACCTAACCCTAATCCTTAACCAAACACTAAACCTAAGCCTAACTCTAATCCTTGGTCTAACAATAAATATTTCCCTAACAATAAACAGAACCCCAAGAGTAAACCTAACACCAAAAATAACACTAACCCTAAACCTAACTTTAACCCTATTCCTAAACCTAACCCTAACCGTAGTCCTGAACCTAAGCATAACCCTAACCGTAGCTCTAAACATAAGCATAACCCTAAATGTAACATAATTTGTAACCCACAGCATAACTATAACCCTAAACTAAACCTAACCCTAACCATTGCCTAAACCTAAACATAATCTTATCCCTAACAGGAACAGTGACACTAACCCTAAAAATAATACTTAACATTTCCCCAACCCTAACCCTATAACAAGGCCTAACTCTAATCTTAACCCTAAACCTAGTAATTATCTAACACTAACCTTAATGCTAATCTTAACCCTAACTAACCCTAATCTTAACCGTAACCCTAACCATAACCCTAACTCTAACCCTAAACCTAACACAATCCCTAACACACACCGTAACCCTAACACAAACCATAACCCGAACCCTAAAACTAACCCTAACACTAACCTTAAACAGACACCTACTTCTAAAACTAACCCTAAACCTAACCCTAACACTTACCCTAACACTAAACCTAAACCTAACCCTAACCTGAAACCTAACACTAAGACTATCACTAACACTAACCTTAACTCTAACCCTAAACCCAACACTAAACATAACCTGAAACCTAACCTTAACACTAGCACGAAACCTAAACCTAACACTAACACTAACCCTAAACCTGCCCCTAAACCTAACACTATTCCTAACCTTAACCCTAAATCTATCCCTAACCAAAACACTAACCATAACCATAACCCTGAATCTAACAATAACATTAATCCTAACCCTAACCCTAACCCTAACACAAAACCTAACACTAACACTAACATTTAACCTAACACTAACCCTAAACCTACACTAACACTTACACTAACCCTAACAATAACCTTAAACCTAACACTAACCCCAATACTAAAACTAACCCTAACACTTACACAAACCCTAACACTAAGAAAAACTATAACCTGAACCCTAACACTAACCCTAACACTAAACTTAAACCTACACCAAAGTGTAAATCTAGCCATAAACATAACCGAAATGCTAACCCTAACACTAACCCAAACCTAACATTAACCCTAATTCTATCCTGAACCCTAATACTAACACTAACCCTAACCCTAACATCAAACATTAACCTAACCCTAACAATAAACCTAACACAAACCATAACACTAACCAAATCCCAAAACATAACCCTAATCATAATATTAACCCTAATCTTAAACCTAATGCTAACTCTAACACTAATCCTATACCTAACCCTAATCCTAAGCCTAAAACTAACCCTAAACCCAACCCAATACCTAACACTAACCCTCACCCTAAACCTAAACCTAACCCTAATCCTAATTGTTACCCTAACACTAACACTAACCCTAACACTAACCCTAACACTAACACTAACACAAACCCTAACCCAAAACATTACACTAACCCTATCCCTAACCCAAACAAACCAAGAACCCAAACCTAACCCTAAACCTTACCGTAAACCTAAACCTAAATGTAACCCTATCCCTAACCATAACCATAACCCTAACACAAACCATAAACCTATCCCTAACCCAAACACTAAAACTAAACATAACCATTACTTTTACCCTAACACTAACCTAACCCTAAACATAAACTAACCCTTACACTAAACCTAACCCTAACCTACACAAACCTAAACCTAACCCTAAGCCTAACTCTAATCCTAATCATAACACTAACACTAACACTAACCCTAAACTAACCCAGACCCAAATGAAACCCTAAACATTACTCTAAACCTAACCCTAACCCGAACACTAACCCTAACCCTAAACCTTACTTTAACCCTAACACTAACCCTAACCCTAACACTAACCCTAAACCTACACTAACCCTAATCCTAAACCTAATACTAACTCTAACACTAACCATAATACTAAAACTAACACTAACCCTAAACCTCACCCTACACGTAACCCTAACCTAACTCTAACAGTAAAACTAACCATAAACCTAACTCTAATCATAAACCTAACTCTAACCCTAAACCAACCAATAATTTTAAACATAAGCCTAACCCTGTCCCTAACAGTATGCCAAAACATAGCCTTAATCCTAAAAATAAGACTAACCAAACACTAACCCTAACCTTAACCCTAAAAATAACATTAACTCTAACCCTAAAACTAACCCTAAACCTTACCAAAAACCTAACACTAAACATAACCCTTACCCTAACTGTTACCCTAATACTATAACTAAAACCTACCCTAACCCTAACCCAAAAGTAACTCCAACGTAATCCTATCCCTAACACAAACAATAACACAAACCATAACCCTAAACCTAACTTTAACCTAACCCTAAGCCTTACCTAACACTAACCCTAACCCTAAACCTAACACTAAAGCTAACACTAAAACTAACCCAAACCTTAACACTAATCCTTATCCCTTCCCTAACCCTAACACAAACCCTAACCCTAAATGTAATCTTAAACCTAACACAAACCTTAACACTAACACTAACCCTAACCCTAACACTAACACTAACAATAATTCTAACCATAACCCTAAAGCAAACCTAACCCTTAACCTAAACCTCACTCTAACCATAACCCTAACCCTAACTAACCCTGATGCTAAACCTAAACCTAAGACTAACCTTAACCCTAGCCTCAAACTTAAACCTATTCCTAAATGTAATCCTTACCCTAAACCTAACACTTAACTAAACATTATTTGAACCCTACCACTAAACCTAAATATAACTCCAAACCTTATTCTAACCCTAACCCTAATTATAACCCTCAACCTAACATTAAACCTAAACCTAACACTAACCCTAACCCAAGCCTAATTCTATCCCAAAACCTAATTGTAAACCTAACCCAAACACTAATGCTAACTCTTACCCTTACCCTAACCCTAACACTAACCTTAACTGTAAACCTAAATGTAACTTTCACTGTAACCCTTACCCTAACACAAACTCTAACCCTAACCCTAACTTCACCCTAACAATAACACTAACCCTAACACTAAACCACATCCTAATCCTAACCTTTACCCTAACACCTTAACCCTAACCATAACACTAACCTAACACAAACACTAACCCTATCCCTAACTCTAAACCTCACCCTAAACCTAAATCTAAAACTAATCCTAACCCTAACTTTAACACACTAGTGAACCTTAATCCTAACACTTACACTAACCCTAACCTCACCATAAATGTAACTCTTACCCTAACAGTTACGCTAACCCTAACGCTAACACTAAGCTTCAACCTAACTCTAACACTAAGCCAAACACTAATCCTAAACCTAACATTAATTCTAACTTTAACACTAAGTCGAATCCTAACCATAAACCTACAACTAACCCTAAACTAACCCTAAACTTAACTCTAACATGAACCCTAAATCTAAAACTAACCCTAACCATAACCCTAAAACTCACCCACACTCTAACTCTAACCCTAATGCTAACCCTAACACACACCCTAACCAAACCTTAACCCTAACACTAGCCCTAACACAAACTGGAACCAAACCCAAACCCTAACCCTAACTTAACTTTAATCCTAACACTTACCTAACCCTAAACCTAACACTAAAACTAACCCAAACCCTAACCATGAACCTCAACCTAACACTAACCCTAACCCCAATCAAAATCCTGTAAATAACCGTATCCCTAACCACAACCCTAACCCAACCTAAATATAACTCTATCCTTAACCATAACCTTAAAGATAACCTTAACCCTAACCCTAACACAAACACTAACCTAACCCTACAGTAACCCTAAAAATAACCCTAAACCAAACCCTAACCCTAAAACTAACCCTAACCCTAACCTGAACACTAGCCCTAAACCTAACACTATCACAAACACTGACCCTAATCCTAACACTAAACCTAACTCTAACCCTAACATTAACCCTAATACTAAACGTGAGTTAAACTGTAACCCTAATCTTAATTGTAAAACTAACCATAACCCAAACCCTAACAGTAACACAGAACCTAACACTAAACCTAAAACTACCGTAAATCTAAACATAACCCTAACCCTAACACTAAACCTAACCCTAAACCTAAGCCTAAGCCTAACCCTAGAACTAAACCTAACCCTTATCCTAACCCTAAAACTAACCTTAACCCTAAAGATTATGTAACCCTAACCCTAACCTGAAAACTAATTCTAACCCTAACCCTAACCATAAAACTAAAACCATAATATTAAACTTAACCCTAACCATAACCTAAACACTAAAACTAACCCTAACCCTAATGCTGACACTAACACTAAACTTAACTCTATCCAAAATGCTAACCATTACACTAACCCTAAACCTAACATTAATGCTAACTGTAACACTAAACCTAATCCTAAAACTAACCCTAAAATTAACCCTAACAGTAATCCAAACCCTAACACCAACCCTAACCCTAATCCTAACCGTAACTTTTACACTACTCCTAACCCTAACCTTAAGCCTATCACTAACCCTAACCCTATCCTTAACAATAAAGGTAATCCTAATTGTAACCCTAAACCTAACTCTAACACAAACCCTAACCCTCTCCATAACAGTAACACTGACCCAAACCCTAACCCTAATACTAACACTAATCCTAACCCTAACACGAACAATAACCCTAAACGTAACACTAACCATTACCCTAACCCTAACCCCAATCCCAACCGTAAACCTAACCCTAACAGTAACCCTAAAAGAAACACTAACCTAACCCTAAACATAATTCTATGCATAACCCTAACCCTTATCTAACACTCACCCTATAGTTAACCACTACCCTAATTCTAACCATCTAATCCTAACCCTAAACCTAACACTAAACCTAACCCTAAACCTAATTATAAACCTAACCCAAACACTAACGCTAACCCTAACCTTAAACCTAACACTAATACTAACCGAACTTGCAACTCTAAACCTAAGCCTAACCCTACCAGTAACCCTAACCTTAACCCTAAATCTAAAACTTTCACAAACACTAATCAAAGTACTATTCTGAACACAAACTCTAACCCTAACTCTAAACCTTACCCTAACACTAAACCCAAGCCTAATTTTAACACTAACACTAAACCTCACCATATACCTAACCCTCAACTTAACACTAAATCTAACCCTAACCCTAACACTAATCATAAACCTAACTTTAAACCTAACCCAAACACTAATGCTAACCCAAACCCTAACCTTAACTGTAACACTAACCCTATACTTAACTGTAAACCTACACCTCATGCTAACACTTACCTCAAACCTAAACTTAATATGAACCCTAACCCTTACCATAACCATAACCCTAATACTAACCCCCATCCTAATAATAACAATAACACAAACTCTAAATTTCAACCTAACCCTAACACAAACCTTAACCCTAACGTAACCCTAACCCTAATGTAATGATAACCCTAACATTCGCCTAACCCGAACCCTAAAACTAACCCTAACACTTTCACCCTAAACCTAACACAAATCCTAACCTCAACCATAACTCTATAACTCTAAGCCTAAACATAGCAATAACCCTAAACCTAACCCTAAACCTAACCCTAACTCTAACCATAACACTAACATTACCCTACCATAACACTAACCCTAACCCTAATCCTAATGCTAATGCTAACTAAAAATTTAACACTAATACAACCCTAACCCTAAACCTAACACTAACCTAACACTAAACCTAAACCTAACCATAACTCTAACTCTAAAACTAACCTGAACCTTAATCCTAACCCTAACCCTATCACAAACACTAACCCTAAAACTAACAATAACCCTAACCCTAAGTCTAACTTAACCATAATCCTAACCATAAAAGTAACCCTAATCTTAACTGTAACCGTAACCCTAACTCAAGCCCTAATCCTAACACAAACCCTAACAGTAACACTAATACTAATCATAACCCTAACCCTAAGCCTAACATTAAACCTAACCCTAACCTTAACCCTTACAATAAACCTAACCCTAACACTAACTCTAACACTAACCCTAACCCTAAATCTTACACTAAACCTAACCCTAACTGAATAGTAACCCCATCCCTAACACTAATCCTAACCATAACCATAACCCTATCCCTAACCTTAATGTAAACCTAAACATATCACAAAACCTAACCTAACCCTAAACAAACCTGTCCTAAACCTAACCCTAACTAAAACCATAATATTAAACTTAACCATAACCATAATCTAAACACTAACCTAACCCTACAGTAACCCTAAAATTCATCCTAAACCAAACCCTAACCCTAAAACTAACCCTAACCTTAACCTGAACACTAGCCCTAAACCTAACCCTAACCCTAACACTAACCCTAACCCTGACCCCAACCCTAACCCTGACACTCACCTAATCCTAACCCTAAACCTAACACTAAACCAAACACTAACCCTTAACCTAACTATAACCCAAAACCAAACAATAACACTAACGCTAACCCTAAATCTAACACTAACCATAAACCTTACCCTAAACATAGCCCTAAATCTAACCCTATCACTTACCCTAAGACAAATCCTCATTCTAATGCTACCCTAGTCCTAACCATAATTCTTACCCTTCCCCAAACCCTCTTTTACTAGCCCTAAATGTAGCCCTCATTCTAGCTGTAACCCTTACCCTAACCCTGACCCTTATTCTGGCTAACCCTATCCCTAACCCTTACTTTATCCCTAACACTAACAGTTTCCTGAAACTTAACACTATAACTAAACTGTGCATAACCCTAAAACTAACCCTAAATATAACCCTATGCCTCAATCTAACCTTCTTTCTAATCATAACCAAAATCCTAACTATAACTCTAAATTTAACACAAAACCTAAACCTAACCCTTACACTAACACAAACCATAATTCTTACAATAACACTACCCTTAACTATAATCCTAACCCAAAACCTAACCCTAATTTTAAAACTACTCTTAACCCTAACCCAAAAACTAAACTTAACAATAAACCTAACCCTAACCCTAATACTAAACCTAACCATAACCGTAATCCTAACAGTAACACTAACACTAACCCTAATTCTAACCCTATCCTAAAAGTAACCCTAAACCTATCCCTAAAACTAACAATATCCCTAACCCTAACCCTAACAAAAACACTAAAATTGAACCTAACACTAAACTTAACCCTACCCCTAATCCTCACCCTAACCCTTACCATAACACAAACCCTAACCCTACAATGAATTCTAACCCTAACCTTAACACTAACTCTAACCTACAAGTAACCCTAAAACTAAACCTAAACCTAAACCTAAGCCTCACTCTACCCCAAATCCTAACCCCAACCCTTATGCTATGCTTAACCCTAACACAAACCCTAACCCTAAACCTTACCTTAACACAAACCATATCCCTCACACAAACACAATTCTAACACTAAACTTAACCCTTACCCAAACTCTAAAACTAACCCTAACACTAACCAAAACCTAAAGCTAACCTAACCCTAAAACTAACCCTAAACATATCCCTAACCCTAAGCCTAAAATGAACCATAAAACTAACAATAACCGTAACTGTAACACTAACACTAACCCTAACGGTAGCCCTAATCCTAAACCAATCCCTAACCCTAACACTCTCCCTAACCCTAACCCTAACACTAACACTATTTCTGACACTAACCCTAACCCTAAAACAAACCCTAACCCTAACCTTAACCCAGCCCTAACACGAAGCCTAACCCTAAACCTAAACCCAGCCCTAACCCTAAAACTAAACCTAAACCTATCCCTAAACCTAACACTATCCCTAACCCTAAAACTAACACTAACCCTAACCCTTACAATAATCCTAAAACTAACCCTAATCCTAACACTAACCCTAACCCTAACACTAACGCTAACCCTAACACTAAATATACCACTCTAATGAACCCTAATCCTAACAAGAACACTAACCCTAAACATCATCATAAATGTAACTCTTACCCTAACACTTACTCTAACACTAACGCTAACACTAAGTTTCAACCTAACTCTAACACTAACTGAAAAACTAATTGTAAACCTAACACTAATTCTTACTTTAACACTAACCTTAATTCTAATGATAAACCTATAACTAACCCTAAAACTAACACTAATCGTAACTCGAACACAAACCCTAAACCTAAAACTAACTGTACCCCTAACACTAACCCATACTCTAACTCTAACCCTAATTCTAACCCTAACCAAACCCTAACCAAACCCTAACCCTAACCTAACTTTAACCCCAAACCCTACCTAACCCTAATCTAACCATAATACTAACCCTAACACTAACCCTGAATCTAACCCTAACACTAACGGTAACCCCAACCTAAAACTATAAATAACCTTAACCCTAACTGTAACCCTAACCTAACCCTAAATCTAACTCTATTCTTAAACATAACCCTAACAATAACCTTAACCCTAATCCTATTACAAACACTAACTAAACCCTAACACTATCCTTAACATTTACCCTAATACCAACTCTAACACTAATCCTAAAACTAACCCTAACCCTAACCTGAACACTAGCCCTAAACCTAACCCTATCAAAAACACTGAACCTAACCCTCACACTAACCCTAACCCTAACCCTAACCCTAATACTAAACCTAACTTTAACTGTAACCCTAATCTTAACTGTAAACCCAATCATAACCCAAACCCTAACCATAACACAAAACCTAAAACTAAACCTAAAACTACCCTAATCCTAAACATAACCCTAACCCTAACACTAAACTTAACATTAAACCTAAGCCTAACCCTAACCCTAGAACTAAACCTAACCCTTATCCTAACCCTAAAACCAATATCAACACTAAAGTTTACCGTAACCCTAACCCTAACCTGAAAACTAATTCTAACCCTAACCCTAACCATAAACCTAAAACCATAATATTAAACTTAAACCTAACCATAACTCAAACACTAAAATTAACCCTAACCCTAACCCTAATGCTGACACTAACCCTAAACTTAACTCTATTCAAAATGCTAACCATAACACTAACCCTAAACCTAATCATAATTCTAACCATAACACTAAACCTAATCCTAAACCTAAACCTAAAAATAACCCTAACAGTAATCCAAACCCTAAAACCAACCCTAACCCTAATCCTAACCATAAGTTTTACACTACTCCTAAACCTAACCTTAAACCTATCACTAAATCTAACCCTACCCTTAAGCCTAATGGTAATCCTAAACACAACCCTAACCCTAACCCTAACACAAACCCTAACCCTCTCCATAACAGTAACCCATCCCTAAATCTAACCCTAATACTAAAACTAATCCTAACCGTAACACAAACTTTATCCCTAACCCTAACACTAACACAAACCCTAACCCTAAACATAACCCTAATCCTAACCCTAAACCTAACCCAAACCCTAACCTAACCCTAAACATAACCCTGTGCCTAATCCTAACCCTAACTTTTATCTAACACTCACCCTAATGTTAACCATTACCATAATTATAATCACCTAATCCTAAACCTAAACCTAACACTAACCCTAACCATAAACCTAACACTAACCCTAACACTAAACCTAAACCTAACCCTAACACTAACTCTAAAAAAAACCCTAACACTAACCTGAACCCTAATCCTAATCCTAACCCTATCACAAACACTAACCCTAAAACTAACACTAACCCTAACACTAAGCCTAACCCTAACCCTAACCGTAACCCTAAATATAACCCTAAACTTTACTCTAACCCTAACCCTAACTCAAACAATAATCCTAACACAAACCCTAACAGTAACCCTAACACTAAACGTAACCCTAACCCTAACCCTAACACTAACACTAATCCTTACTCTAACCTTAACCCTAACAATAAACCTAGCTCTAACCCTAACACTAACCCTAACCATAAATTTTACCCTAACCCTAACCTGAATAATATCCTTAACCCTAACACTAACACTAAACATATCCCTAACCCTGTCCCTAACCTTAATGTAAACCTAACCATAACACAAACCCTAACCTAACCCTAAACAAACCTGTCCTAACCCTAACTGTAACACTAACACTAACCCTAACACTAACTCTAACCCTGGCCCTAACCCTAACCCTGACACTCACCTAATCCTAACACTAAACCTAACACTAATCCTAACACTAACCCTTAACCTAACTATTAGCCAAAACCAAACACTAATGCTTACACTAAACCTAACCCTTACCCTAAACCTAGCCCTAACTCTAACCCTATCCCTTATCCTAAGCCAAATCCTCACTCCAATGCTACCTTAGTCCTAACCATAATTCTTAGCCTTTCCCAAACCCTAACTCTTTTACTAGTCCTAAATGTAGCCCTCATTCTAGCTGTAACTCTTACCCTAAACCTGATCCTTATTCTGACCCTAACACTACCCTAGATCTCAATCTAATCCTAATCCTAAACCGAGACATAACACTATCTCTACCGGTAAACTTATGTCTAAAGCCAACAGTAAAACTAGCACTAGACAAATCTAATTTTAAATAGAGTCATAAATCTAGCCCTGGCCCTAAACAAAAACCTTGCACTAGCCCTAACAATAAACCTTAACCTAACGTAAAGACTAAACCTCTCACTAGACCAAACGCTAGTCCTTATTGTGGCTCTAAACTTAAAACTAACCATAACCCCAAAATGACACTTAATCTAATAGAAACCCTAGTTCTAAACCTTATCCTAAATCAAAACCTAACCCTAACACTAGACTTATCCATAACCCTTACCCTAAAACTAGCCATAACCATATCCCTCGCTCTTACATTACCCAAGCCCTAATGTTAGCCCTAAACATCACACAAAACCTAGCTCTTATGCTAGCCATAAACCTAGCCCGAATCATAACCCTAACTATAACCTTAGACCTAACCCTAATTCTAACCTTGACCCTAGCCCTAACCCTAGCTCAAACTCTAATCTTTAGCGTAAATATAACCATAACCCTCACCATAGACCTAGACCTAGCCTAAATGCCTACACTTATCATAACCCTAACCCTAATATTAACCCTAGGCCTAACCCTAAGCTCAACCCTAATCATAACCTTAACTCTTGCCCTAAACTTAGCACTAACCCTATTCATTACCCTAAAGAAATGCTTAACCCAAATGCTAAACCTAGGCCTAATGATAACCCTATCATTAACACTAAGCCTATCCATTACTCTAAACCTAACCGGAACCATGAACCTAATTCTATCCATTACCCTAACCCGAAACCTAACCCACTGTTAATTCAAGAATTAACCCTAAATCTTAACCTAAACCAAACCCTACCCGGACCCTGAACCTCTTAATAATACACCTAGCTCTAAACTTGACCCTTACCCTACACCTAAACCTTACAATAGACATAGCCATAACCTAACACTAAAACTAATACTAACCATAAACCTAGACTTCACATAAGCCCTAGCTCTAATCCTATCCATAGCCCTAACAGAAACCCTCATCTAGTCCTAAACCTAGTCTTAATCTTAACCCAAACCCTAACCTTAGTTCTAACCCTAATTCTAATGCATGCCCTATAACTAAAGCTAGCAATAACCCTATCCCTTCCCCTAAACCTAATCCTAACACAAACACTAACACTAACCCTAACCCTAGGCCTAACCCTAATACTAACCCTAGTGCTAATTCAAGCCCTAAATTAGCCCTCACCCTAAACCTACCCCTAACCTTAGCCCAAAGACTTGCTGGAACTATCAACCTAGCCCTATTTTTAGTTCTAACCTATCTGTTACCATAACCCTAACACTAGCCCTAAACTTAGCCCTAACCCTAGCCATAGCCATAAACCTAGATATAACCTTAATGATAAATCTAAGCCTAAACTTCACCCTACCATTAGCCCTAACACTATCGCTAATCATAAAACTAGCCCTAACCTGAGGCCTAGTTCTAAAACAAAACTGAGCTATAGCCCTATCCCTACCCCTACCTAAACTTAACCCTAGACATGATATTAGCCCTATTCCTAGCCCTATTTCTAGTTCTCAGCCCAGCGTTAATCCTTACCCTGATCTTAATGCCAGTGCTTTCCCTAAATTTATCCCTTGTCCTATCACTAAACA
Organism: Marmota marmota marmota; assembly: GCF_001458135.2. NCBI lineage: Eukaryota > Metazoa > Chordata > Mammalia > Rodentia > Sciuridae > Marmota > Marmota marmota. Next base: position 513,568 of record NW_026002338.1, on the reverse strand, counting down.
TAGCTGTAACATCATACCTTACCTTAAAACTAACACTAACCTTAATCCTAGCCCTAAACCTAGGCCTAAACATAAAACTTACCCTAGCACTAATCTTAGCCCTAATTTAGGCCTAACACTAAACCTAACCCTATCCATATCCCTAAAACTAACTCTAACTCTCACCCTAGCCCTATCACTAGTTCTAAACTTATCACTAACCACTACCCAAAACCTAGCTCTATCCCTAGCCCCAAACTTAGTCCTAAACTTTGCCCTACCCCTATCTGGTTCAAAAGCTAACCCTAAATCTCACCCTAACACTAGCCCTGTCCCTAATGTAAATTGGAAAACTAGCCCTAACCCTAACCTAGCCCTAAAACAAAACTTAGACATAAACCTAACCTTAACCTTTAACCTAAACCAAACAGTAACCTTAAACCTAGCCCTAACCCTTGCTATAATTTGAGTGCTAAATATAACCCTAGAAGGAACACTGACCCTGACTCGAATCCTAACACGAATCCTAGCTCTAAACATTGCCTTAATGCTAAACCAAGAAGTAGCCCTAATGAGAAACCAAGTAATTCTTTCATTAGCCATAGCCCTAATGCTAACAAATATCCTAGTGCTAATCTGAGCCCTAAACCTAGGTTTAACTTTAAGACTAACCCTAACCCTAACCCTATCCCTAATCTTAACCCTACCTCTAATCCTATCCCTTACCCTAAGCCAAACCCTCAAACTAATGCTACCCTAGTCCTAACACTAATCCTTAGCCTATCCTAAACCCTAACTCTGTTACTAGTCCTAACACTAGGCCTCATTTTAGCTCTAGCACTAACCCAAACCCTGACCCTTATTCTGACCCTAACACTAACTCTAGATCTAAGAGTGACACTAACCCTAAATTTGACCATAACTCTACCCCTACCGGTAAACATATACTTAACCCTAACAGTAACACTAGCGCTAGACCAAACCTAATCCTAAATAGAGTTATAAATCTAGCCTTAGCCCTAAACAAAAACCTTGAACTAGCCCTAAAAATAACCCTTAACCTAATACAAAGACTAACTCTACCCCTAGACCCAATGCTATTACTAATTCTGGCCCTAATCCTAACTCAAACACTGATGCTTACCTTAAAACAAACCCTAGCTCTAAACCTTATTCTAACACAAAACCTAACACTAACACTAGATGTATCAATAACCCTAACCATAAAACTAGCCATAACCATAATCTGAACTCTTACATTACCCATAGCCCTAATGCAAGCCATAAATATCACACAAACCTAGCCCTTATCCAAGCCCTCAAACTAGTCCTAATTTTAACCCTAACTGTAACCCTAGACCTAACCTTAACCCTAACCCTCGCCCTAGTCCTAAACCTAGCTCATACTCTAACCCTTTCCCTAATCATAACACTAACCCTAACCCTAACCCTAGCCCTGACTCTAACCCTAACCCTCGCCCTAGACCTAACCCTTGTTCAAACCCTAAACTTACCCTAAACCTAATCTGACACTAACCAAAGGCTTAACCCTAACCCTAGCCATAAACTTAACATTAACCCTAGCCCTAACATTAGCTCTAACTCTATACTTTATCCTAAAGATAAGCCTAAATGAAATGTTAACCATAGGCTTAATGCTAACCCTATCGCTAACAATAACCATAACCATTACTCTAAACCTAACCTGAATCCTAAACCTAACCCTATCCATTACCCAAATTCTAAACTGAACACTAATGCTAACACAAGTCTTAACCCTAAATCTTAACATAAAACAAACCATACCCGGACACTGACCCTAATAAAACACCTAGCTCTAAAACTGACCCTTACCCTAAACCTAACCCTTACACTAGACCTAGACATTACCTAACCATAAAAATACCACTTACTTTGAACATAGACCTGACATTAGCCCTATGCCTAATCTTAGTCCTAGCCCTAAGAAATACCCTTATTCTGGAACTAAACCTAGCCTTAATACTAACCCGAACTCTAACCCTAGCTCCAAATCAAATTCTATCCCAAACTCTAGCTATAAACCTAGCTATAACCCCATACCTTCCCCAAAATCTAAACCTAACCATAGCACTAACACTTACCTTACACTAGCCTTAACCCTAGACCTAACCCTAACACTAACCCTAGAGCTAATCCTAGCCCCAATTTAGCCCAAAACCTAAACCTACCCCTAACCCTAGCCCAAAGAGTAACTCTAATTGCACCCCAGTCCTATTTCTCGTTCAAACCCTACTATTACTGTAACCCTAAAACTAGCCCTAACCTTAATCCTAATGCAGGCCCTACCCCTAAACCTGGATCTAACTACAACAATAAATCTAAGCCTAAAACTCACCCTACCACTAGCCCTAACACTATCACTTATGCTAAAACTAGCCCTAACCTTAGCCCTAGCTCTAAAACAAAACTGAGCCATAGCCCTAACCTAACCCTAGCCTAACGGTAAAGCTAGACCTGATATTAGCCCTATCCCTAATTCTTACCATAACCCTAATACAAAACCTAACCCTATACCTAGCCTTAATCCTAGCCCTAATTTGAGTCCTATCCATAACCCTGATCAATAACACTGATCCTGACTCTGACCCTAACACTAACCCTATCTCTAATCATCTCCCTAAACCTAAACCTAATATACACACTAGACCTTGACCTAGACCTAATGCTATCTCTAAAACTAACCTTAATCTTAACTCTAGTTCTTACAATAGCCATAGTCTTATCTTATACCTAACCTAAACCAAAACCTAGCCCTAATCTGATCCATAACCATAGCTTTAAAACTATCCATAACCCTCACCCTAGCCCTAATTCTTAAACTACACCTAACCCAAAAACTAAACCCTGACCTAACCTGAGCCATGGCCCTAATCCTAATAATACCGTAGCCTTAACCCTAGCTCTAATCTTATTTATTACCCTAACCATAACCCTAACCGTATCCTAACCATAGGCCTAAAACTAACAATAGCTCTAACCTAACAATAACACTAACCCTACCTGTAGTGCTAATCCTATCAATTACCCTAACCATAACCATAAATGAATTCTATCCCTAGGTCTAAACTTAACACTATCCCAAACCCTAATGTTATCCATTACCCTAAACATGAAGTGAACCCTAAACCTAACCATATCCATTACCCTAACCCTAATACTAATCCTAATGCCAATTTGAGCTCTAAACCTAAACCTTAACCTAACACATACCCTAACCCTGATTCCGACACTAATAATATCCTAGCTAAAAAGCTGACCCTAACATTCAGCCTAAACCCTACAATAGATCTGGCTATAAGCCTAACCCTAAAACTATCCCTAAACATAACCTTAGACCTGACATTAGCCTTAGCCCTAATCCTAGCCCTAACCCTAACAGAAATCTTAGCCCTAATCCTAGCACTAAGCCTAGCTTTAATCCTAACCATAACCTTAACCCTAGCCCTATCACTAATTTTATCCTTTGACCCAGCCCAAAACGTAGGTGTAACATCATACCTAACCCTATCCATAGTACTTAACCTAGACCTAAACCTAACAGTAACCCTAGCACTAATCCTAGCTCTAATTTAGCCATAACCCTAAAACTAACCATTTCCCTAGCACTATGATTAACTGTAACTCTCACCCTAGCACTATACTTGTTCTAAAACTATGCCTTATCATAACGCAAACTGTAGCCCTATCCCTAGCCCCAACCTTATCCCTAAACTTTGCCCTAGCCCTAAACGTGAATCTCACCCTAAACTTAAACCTAAATCTCACAATAACTCTAGCCCTGACCCTAATTCTCATTGGAAAACTAGCCCTAACCCTAACCTAGCCCTAAAAAAAAAAAAAAAAAAAAAAAAAAAAAAAAAAAAAAAAAAAAAAAAAAAAAAAAA
>NW_026002338.1:479426-509657 GCF_001458135.2 Marmota marmota marmota | reverse complement strand
AAAAAAAAAAAAAAAAAAAAAAAAAAAAAAAAAAAAAAAAAAAAAACCTGAGCCATAAACGTAACCCTAAGCCTTAACCTAAGACATCACAAACCCTAAACCTAGCACTAAACCTTGCCATAATTTGAGTGCTAAACCTAACCCTAGAAGTAACCCTAACCCTGACTCAGACCCTAACACTAACCCTAGCTCTATACATTGCCTTAACACTAACCCTAGAACTAGCCCTAATCAGAAACCAAGTTTTTTCATTAGCCTTAGCCCTAAAGCTAACACAATCCTAGTGCTAATCCAATCTTTAACTCTAGGTTTAACACTAAGACTAACTCTAACCCTAACCCTAACCCTAGCCCTAAAGCTATCCCTAACCCTAATCCTACCTCTAAACCCATCCCTTTCCATAAGCCAAATCCTCACCCTAATGTTACCTAGTCCTAACCCTAATCCTTAGCCTACCCAAATCCCCAAGTCTATTACTAGTTCTCACCCAAGCCCTCATTCTAGCTATAACTCTATCCGCAACTCTGACCCTTATTCTGACCCTAACACTAACCCTAGAACTAAGATTCACACTAACCCTAAACCGGACCCTACCCCTACCAGTAAAACTGTATCTAAACCTAACAGTATCACTAGCACTAGACCAAACCTATCTAAATATAGTCATAAATCTAGCCCTATCCCTAAACAGAAACTTTGCAATGGCCTAAAATTACCCTTTAACTTAACCTAAAGACTAACCCTATCCCTAGACCCAACAGTAGTCCTGATTCTGGCCCTTACTCTAACCCTAATGCTAACCTTAACTGATAGCCCTAATGCTAGCCATAAACACCACAGAAACCTAGTTTTATCATAACGCTTAACCTAGCCCTAATCATAACCCTAAACATAACCCTAGCCCTGACTCTAACCCTAACCATCTCCCTAGCCCTAAACCTAGCTCATACCCTGACACTTACCCTAAACCTAACCCTAGCCCTAATCCTAACCTTATTTCTAACCCTATCCATTACCCTAAAGAAATGCCTGAATCAAATGCTAACCTTAGGCCTAACAATAACCCTATCGCTAACACTAACCCTATCCATTACTCTAAACCTAACCGGAACCAGGAACCTAATTCTCTCCATTACCCTAACCCGAACCCGAACCCAAAGCTAATTCAAGCATTAACCTTAAATCTTAACCTAAACCAAACCCTAAACAGACTCTGACCCTAATAATACACATAGCTCTAAACTTGACCCTTACCCTACACCTAAACTTTACAATAGACATAGCCATAACCTAACACTTAAACTAATTCTAACCATAAAACTAGATCTGACATTAGCCCTAGCCCCAATCCTAGCCCTAGTCCTAACACAAACCCTCAGCTTATCCCTAAACCTTGCCTAAATTAAAGCCTGAATCCAAAATTAGCCTTAACCTTAATTCTAATTCTCGACCTATCCATAAACCTAGCTATAACCCTATCCCTTTCCCTAAACCAAACCCTATCTCTAACACTAACACTAACCCTAACCCAAGCCCTAACCCTAACACTAACCCTAGCACTAATCCTAGCCCTAATTTAGCCCTAACCTTAAACCCACCCCTAACCCTAGCACTAAGACTAATTCTAATTCTCGCCCTAGCCCTATTTTTGGTTCTAACCCTATCTGTTATCATAACCATAAAACTAGCCCTAACTTTTGCCCTAAACATAGCCCTAGCCCTAAACCTAGATCTAACCGTAACAATTAATATAAGATTTAGCCTCACCTTACTACTAGGCCTAACACTATCACTTATCCCAAAATTAGCCCTAACCCTAGCCCTAGCTCTAAAACAAAACTAACCTATATACCGAACTCTAACCCTAACCTAAACATAACCCTAGAACTGACATTAGCCCTATCCCTAATTCTTATTCTAACATTAATATCCCCAATCCTAACCCTACTCCTAGCCATAACCCTCAACCTAATTAGAGTCCTATCCCTAATTCTAAAACTAACACTGAACCTTGTACTGAACTAATGCTAACCCTATCTCTAAACAGCCCCTAAACTGAATGATAATATAAACACTAAACCTAGTCCTAATGCTAACCCTAATACTAGCCCTAATCATAACCCTAGTTCTTACATTAGCCGTAGTCCTACACTAGCCCTAACCTAACCCAAAACCTAGCCCTAATCCAAGTCCTAACCCTAGTTTTAATCATAGCCCTAACCCTATCCCTAGCCCTAACACTTAACCTAAACCTAACCCTAAACTTAAATCTTGTCCTAACCTGAAACCTAAACCGAATCATAGTCCTATTTCTATCCATAACACTAGCCCTCAACCTAGATATATAATTTTATCCATTACCCTAAACATAACCCTAAGAAAATTCTAACCCTAGGCCTAACTCTAACCATAGCTCTAACCTAACCATATCCCTAGTCCTAACTCTAGCTCTAATCCTATCCATTACCAGAACCATATCTTTAACCAAATTCTATCCCTAGGCCTAACACTAACCCTATGCCTTACCCTGACCCTGTCCACTATAATAAACCTAACCTGAACCTGAAACGTAAACATATCCATTACCCTAACCCTAATGCTTATTTTAGCACTAACCCTAAACCTTAACCTAACCCATACCCTAACCTTGACTCTGACCCTAATAATACCCTAGCTGTAAACCTGACCTTAACATTCCTAATCCTAGTCCCAACCCTAACACAAACCCTAGCCTTAATCCTAGTTTAAGCCTACACTTAATCCTTATCCTAATCTTAACTGGAGACTTAACCCTAATTTTATCACATGCCCTTACCCAAAATGTAGCTGTAACATCATGCCTTACCCTAACCCTAACACTAACCCTAGCCCTAACTCTAGGCCAAAACCTAACACTAACCCTAGGGCTAATCCTAGCCCTAATTTAAACCTAATTCTAAACCAATTCCTATCCCTAGACTTAAGACAAACTCTAACTCTCACTCTAGCCTTATCCAAAGTTCAAAACCTATCCCTTATCATAACCCAAACCTAGCCCTATTCCTAGCACCAATCCTAACTCTAACCATCACCCTAGCCCTAAACCTGGTTGTAAACTCTAACCATAAGCCCAAACCTCACCCTAACACTAGCCTTAAACCTAAAGCTAATTGGAAAACTAGCCCTAAACTGAGCCATAATCCTAACCCTAACCATTAACCTAAACCAAACACTAACCTTATACCTATCTCTAAACTTAGCCATAATTTTAGTCCTAATTCTAATCATAGAAATAACCCTTACCCTGAGTTGGACCCTAACAGTACTCCAACCGATAAACATTGCCATAACGCTAACCCTAGAAGTAGCCCTAATCAGAAAACTAGTTCTTTCATTAGCCATAACCCTAATACTAACACAAATCCTAGCCCTAATCTGAGCCCTGACTCTAACCCTAACCATACCTCTAAACCTATCCCTTACCCTAATCCAAACCCTCTCCCTCATGCTACTCTAGTCCTAACATTAATCTTTAGCCTACCCCAAACCCCAACTCTATTACTAGTTCTAAACTTAGCCATCAATCAAGCATTAACCCTAATCCTAACCCTGACCCTTATTCTGACCCTAACACTAACCCTATATCTAATCCTGACCCTAACCCTAAACCGAATCCTAACACTACCTCTACCGGTGAACCTATACCTACACCTAACTGTAACACTAGCACTAAACCAAGCCTAATTTTAAAAATAGTGATAAATCTAGCCTTAGCTCTAAACAAAAACCTAGCACTAGTCCTATTAATAACCCTTAACCTAACCTAAAGACTAAACCTATCATTAGACCAAATGCTACTAATAATTGTGGCCTTAAACTTAATACTAACCCTAAACCAACAATGACCCATAACCTCATAGAAACCCTAGCTCTAAAACTTGTCCTAAACCAAAACCTAAACCTAACACTAGACTTATCCATAACCCTGACTCTAAAACTAGCCATAATATATCTCTAGCTCTTACATTACCCGTAGCCCTAATGTTAGCCCTAAACCAGCCCTTATTCTAGCCCTAAACCTAGCCCTAATCATAACCCTAACCATAACCTTAGACCTAAGCCTAAAGCTAAACCTCGACCTAGCCCTAACTCTAGCTCAAACTCTAATCCTTAGTCTAAACATAAACCTAAACCTAAAACTAAACCTAGCACTGACTCAAACCCTAAACCTCACCCTAGCCCTAACACTAGCTCAAATGCCTACACTTACCCTAAACCTAATCCTAACTTTATCCCTAGCCCTAAACTAAGCTCTAAACCTATCCATTACCCTAAAGATAAGCCTAACCCAAATGCTATAATTAGGCCTAACAATAACCCTATCACTAACACTAACCCTAAATATTACTCTAAACCTAAACAGAACTATAAGCCTAATCCTATCCATTACCCTATCTGTAACCCTAACCCTAAAGCTAATTCAATCCTTAACTCTAAAATTTAAACTAAACCAAACCCTACCCGGACCCTGACCTTAATAATACACCTAGCTCTAATCCTGACCCCTACCCTAAATCTAAATCTTATACTAGACATAGCCATAAGCTAATACTAAAACTAATACTAAACATAAATCTCGACCAAACATTAGCCCTAGACTTAATCCTAGCCCTAACCCTAACACAAACCCTCAGCTTAACCCTAAACCTAGCCTAGATTCTAACCCATCCCTAACTTTATTCCTAACCCTAATTGTGACCCTCAACATAGAACTAAAGCTAGCTATAACCCTATCCCTTCCTGAAAACCTAATCCTAACCATAACACTAACACTAACCATAACCATAGCCCTAACCCTAACTCTAACCCAAGAGCTAATCCTAGCCCTAAATCAGCCTAACACTAAACGTACCCCAACCCTATCCCAAAGACAATCTTGAACTCTAACTATTACCATATTTCTATTTCTAACCCTTTCCATTACCATAACCCTAACAATAGCTCTAACCTTAGCCTTAACCTAGCCATAGCCCTAAACCTAGATCTAACCATAACAATAAATATAAGCCTAAACTTGACCCTAACACTAGCCCTAACAGTATCATTAATCCTAAAACTAGTCCTAATCCTAGGCCTAGTTCTAAAACAAAACTGAGCAATAGCCCTATCACTAACCCAAGCCTAACCTTAACCCTAGCCCTAGACCTAATCCTAGTTCTAAGCCTAGCCTTCATCTTAACCCTAATTTTAACCCTTGCCCTAACCCTAATATTATCCCTTGTCCTAGCACTAAACATAACTGTAATATCATACCTTATCCTCACCCTAATGCTGACCCTAACCCTAGCCCTAAACCTAGGCCTAAATCTAAAATTAACCCTACCACTATTCCTAGCCCTAATTTAGCCCTAACAGTAAACCTAACCCTATCCCTATCCCTAAGACTAACTCTGACTCTCTCCCTAGCCTTATCCCTAGTTCTGAAACTATTTCTTAACTTAACCCAAATGCTAGCCCTATCCCTAGACCCAAACTTAGCCCTAACCTTCACCCAAGGCTTAAACCTTGATCTAAAACTACAATTAAGTATAAACCTTACCCTAACAAAGCCCTAACCCTAATGCTAATTGGAAAACAAGCCCTAAATTTACCCTAACCCTAAAACAAAACTGAGCCATAACCATAAACTTTAACCTAAACCAAACCCTAAAGCTACACCTAGCCCTAAACCTAGCCCTAATTTGAGTCTTAACCCTAATGCTAGAAATAACCCTGACACTGACTCGGTTTCTAACACTAACCTTAGCTCAAAATATTGCCCTAACGCTATCCCTAGAACTAGCCCTAAGAAGAATCCTAGTTCTTTCATTATTCTTTATCATTAGTTCTTATCATAGCCCTAATGATAACACAAATCCTAGCCCAAATCCAAGACCTAACTCTATTTTTTAACTCTAAAACTAACCCTAACCCTAACCCTAATCTTAACCCTAACCCTAGCCCTACTTAAGCTCTATCTCTTTCCCTAAGCCAAACCCTCACTCTAATGCTACCATAATCCTAAACTTAATCCTTAGCCTACCTCAAAACCTAACACTATTACTAGTTCTATCCTAGCCCTCAAAACAGCTCTAAATCTAACCCTAACCCTGACAATTATTTGGATCCTAACAATAACCCTATGTCTAAACCGGACCCTAACACTAAAGCGAACACTAACACTTTACATACCGGTAAACCTATACTTAAACCTATCAGTAACACTAGCACTAGAAGAAACCTAATCCTAAATATAGCCGTAACTCTAGACCTAGACCTAAAAAAACCCTGGGCCCTATCCCTAACATAATCCTTAACCTAAAGCAAACACTAACTCTATACCTAGACCTAAACATAGTACTAATTCTGGCTTTCACCCTAAACCTAACTTTAACCTGAACACTGACTCTAACACAACACTAAACCTAGCTCTAAACGTGAACTTAACACAAAACCTAATACTAACACTAGACAAAGCCATAACCCTAACCCTAAAACTAGCTCTAATCAGAACCCTAGATCTTACATTACACATAAACTTAACCCTGGGCCTAAACCTAACACAAAACCTAGCCCTAATCTGAGGCCTAAACCTACCCTAAGCATAACCATAAGCCTAAAGGTAGCCCAAACCCTAAACATAACCCTAATTCTAACTCTAGATCAAAAACTATCTCAAAAACTAATCCTAAACTGATGCCTCAGCCTAACCTTGAAACTAGCTCTAACCCTAATGCTATTCCTATAATTAACCCTAACCCTAGACCTAGTCCTATAACAAAACTGAGCCATATCTCTAACACTAACTGTTACCCTAGACCAAACCCTAACCTTACACCAGCCCTAACCCTAGCCCTAATTTGAAACCTAACCCTAAACCTAAACGTAACCATGACCCTGACTCATATCCAAATAGTAAACCTAGATCTAAACATCACTCTAACTTTAAACCTAACCCTAACACTAGACCTAGCCCCAAACTCAACCCTAAATCTAACACTAATTATGCCCCTATTTCTTATAATAGCCATAACCATAACACTATCCCTAACCCTAATACAAAACAAGCCTCAATCCAAGCCCTAACATGAGTTTTAACCATAAACCTAACCCTAACCCTAGTCCTAAACTTAGCTCTAACCCTATCCCTTACCTTAAGCCAAACCCTCACACTAATGCTAACGATATTCTTAGCACTAATCCTTAGCCTAACCAAAACCTAACTCTATAACTAGTTCTAACCCTAGTCTTCATTCTAGATATAACCATATCCAAAAACCTAACCCTATCCCTGACCATTATTCTGACCCTAACACTAATCTTATTTCTAAATATAAACCTAAACCAAAACCGAATCCTAATACTAGCCCTACTGGTAAACTTATACCTAAACATAACCCTAACACTAGCCCTAGACCTAAACGTAAATCTAGCCATAACTATAGCTCTAGACCTAAAGACAAACTAGACCTAGACTTAACAATAACTCTTAACTTATCCCAAATTCTAACCCTACCTCTAGACCTAACCATAGTCTTAATTTTAGCTTTAACCATAACCATTACCCTACCCAAATACTGTCCCTGACACTAACACTAACCCTAGCTCTAAACTTCACCCTAACCCTAAAACTAACCCTAAAACCACCCATAGCCCTAACATAAACCATAAAACTAGTCTTAATCATTACACTAGTTCTTACATTAGCCATAGCCCTAACTTATCACAAAACCTAGCCCTAATCCAAGCCCTACCTTAGCTTTAACACTAAAGCTAACCCTAAAAATAACCATAGCCTTAACTATAACCCTAAGCCTAACCCTAGACCTAATCCTTACCATAACACTAGCCCTAAACCTAGCTCTAACCCTATTCATTACCCTAAGATAATTATAATCATCATGCTAGCCCTAGGCCGAACCCTAACCCTAGCACTAGCCTTAACCCTATCTATTAACCTAAACCTAATCTGAATCATAAACCTAACTGTGTCATTATCCAAACCCTAAACATGACACTAATTTGAGCCCTAAACCCAAACCTTAACCTAACCCAAACCCTAAACTTGATCCTGACTCACATAATACCCATAGCTCTAAACCTGGCGCTAACAAGAAACCTAACATTTACAATAGACCTAGCCATAAACCTAACACTAAAACTATCCCTAACTGTACCCTAGACCTGACATTAGCCTAGCTCTAATCCTAGCCCTAACCGTAATACAAAACTTAGCCCATATCCTAGGAAGAAACCTTACCTAAATCATAACTGGAACCCTAACGTTAACCCTAATGCTCACCTTAGTCTTAAAGCTAGCTATATTCTGATCCCTTACCCTAAACCTAACACTAACCCTAGTGCTAACCCTAGGCCTAAACCTAACACTAACCCTAGCCCTAATACAAACCTGAATTTAGCCCTATCCCTAACCTTAACCCTAGCCCTAGGACTAACTCTAACTCTCATACTTGCCCTATACCTAGTTCTAAACCTATGCCTTACCATCACCTTACACCTAGCCCTAAACGTAGTTCTACCATAGCCCTATACTTAGCCCTATCAGAAAACCTAGATTTAAACCTAAGTCTAAATTTAACTCTAACCCTAAGACTAAACGTAACCATAACTCTACTAGTATCCCTAAACCTTAACCTAGGCCTAAATCTCACACTTACACTAGCCCTAACCATAAGATTAATCAAAAAACTAGCTCTAACCCTATCCCTAGCCCTAAAACAAAATCAAGTCATAACCCTAACCTTAACCCTTAACCTAAATCAAAACCTAACCCTATACTGAGCCCTTACCCTATCACTAAATATAGTATAACCCTAACCCGAAAACTAACCCTGACCCTGACTCTGACCCTAACACTAACCCTGGATCTAAACATCATCATTACCGTAAACCTAACCTTAACACTAGACCTAGACCTAACTTTAACCCTATAACTAGCTGTAATCATAAACCTACTTCATACATTAGCAGTAGCCTTAACCCTAGCCCTAACCTAACCCAAAACCAAGCCATAATCTGGGTCCTAATTCTAGCTTTAACCTTAACTTAAACCTAACCCTAATCCAAACACTAGTCCTAATCCTATATATAACTCTAGCCCTAAACTTAGGGCTAAACCTATCCATTACCCTAACGATAACCCTAACCCTTCTGATAACCCAAGGCCTAACCCTAACCCTATACATTATACTAAACCAAACCTAAAACCTAAACCTAACCCTGTCATTACCCTTACCCTAAATCTAACACTAATTCATGTTCTGCACCTAAACAATAACTTAACCCAAACCCTAATCCTGACCCTGATTCTAAAAATAACCCAAGATTTAAACCTGACCCTAACCAAAAAACTAACCCTTACACTGGTCCAAGCCATAAACCTAACAATAAATATATTCCTAACTGTAACACCAGACCTGACATTAGCCATAGCCTTAATACTATCCCTAATCCGAAAACAAATCCTAGTTCTCATAGTAGTCCTTAATATAGCCTTAATCATAACCCTAAACTTTACCCTAGTTCTAACCCTAATAATAAGCCTCACCCTTGCCCTAAGCCTAGCTATAACCACAACCCTTACCATAAATTAAACCCTCACTCTAACCCTAACCTTAGTGGTAAATCTTGCCTTATCTTTAGCCCTTGCACTAACCTTAGATTAAAATCTAACTCTAAATCTAAACCTAACTCCATGCCTAAGCCTAATCCTAAAACTAGCCCTAATCCTAGCCCTAACATAACCCTAGTGGTAATTTAGCCCTATCCCTAAACATAACCCTAAACCTAGCCCTAAGACTAACTCTCTCATACTAGCCGTATCACTCATTCTAATCCTATCCCTTACTGTAACCCGAACTCTAGTCCTAACCCTAGTGTAAACCGTTTTCCTATCCTTATCCCTAGCACTAATTTTAGGCAAAACATAACTCTAAATCTAGTCCTAGAAGGAGACCCTCAGGGTTATACAGTGGAGGAGGTAGAGAGGGAGGAGGGGAGGGGAGGGGAGAGGTGGGGAGGGGGGAGGGTGGAGGATGGGAAAGGCAGCGGATCACAACAGACACTAGGACGGCAATTTGTAAATCAATGGATGTGTAACTGATGTGATTCTGCAATCTGTGTATGGGGTGAAGGTGGGAGTTCATAACCCACTTGAATCAAAGTGTCGAATATGTTATGTCAAGAAATTTGTAATGTTTTGAACAACCCACAATAAAAAATTAAAAAAATAAAAATAAAAAAAAATAAAATAAATCTAGTCCTAACCTGAAGCCTAAGCCTAAACCTAACACCAGCCCAAACCATAACACTAATCCTAAATTGAGCCCTAACGCTATCCCTAGCCCTAAAACAAAAGTGAGCCATATCTCTAACCCTAAACATTAACCTAAACCAAATCCTAACCTTACACATAGACTTAAACCAAGCCCTAATTCGAGTTGGAAGCCGAACCCTAAAACTAACTCTGAACCTGACACTGACCCTAACAATTCTAGCTCTAAACATCACCCTAACATTAAAACTAACCCTAAAACTGAACCCAGCACTAAAACCCTAAAACTAGCCTTTATTGTAAACCTAGTACTTACATTAGTTGTAAACCTAACCCTAGCCCTAACATAACACAAAACTTATCCCTAATCAGAGCCCTGACCCTAGCTTTAAACCTAACCTAACCCTAACACTAGCCATAATTGTAACGATAACTTTAGCCTTAAACTGATATCTAACTCTATCCATTAACATAACCATAACCCAAACCATAATGATAACCCTAAGCATAAACCTAACCCTATCCCGAATACTAACCCTTCCATTACCCTAAACCTAACCTAAATTTTAAATCTAAACCTATCATTACCCTAACCCTAATCCTAAAACTAATTCAAGCCCAAACGTGAAACCTTAACCTATCCCAAACCCTAACCCAGACCTTGACCCTAATAATACCCCTAGCTCTAAACTTGACCGTAACCCAACACCTAATCCTTAGCCTAGATGTAGCCATAAACCTAACCCTAAAACTATCTTTAACCATAATTCTGGACCTGAAATTAGCCCTAGCCCTAATCCTAGCCCTAACCCTAAAAACAAACCTGGTGCTCATCTTAGTCCTAAATCTAGCCTTAATCATATCCCTATTTCTAGCCCTACACCTAACCCTAATTCTAACCCTCACCCTACCTCTAAACCTAGCTATAATGTCATCCCTTACTCTACATTTAAACCTAACCCTAACCCTAGGCTTAACATAAATACAAAACCTAGCCCTAAACCTAGCCCTAATTTAGCCCTATCTCTAACCCTATACTAACCCTAGCCCTAAGACTAACTCTAACTCTTGTCGTAACCCTATCCCTAGTTCTATCCCTATCCATTACCATAAATCTAACACTGGTCCTAACACTTGCACTAAACTTAGTCCCAGCACTAAACATAACTCTAAATCTAACCTTAAACCTAAGCCTAAGCCTAACACTAACACTAGCCCTAACCATAATGATAATTATAAAAATATTCCTAACCCTAATCCTAGCAGTAAACCAAAACCGAGCAACAGACCTATCCCTAAAGCTTAACTTAAACCAAACTCTAACACTACACTTAGACCTAAACCTAGCCCTAATTCGAGTCCAAAGCCTCACCTTAAAACTAACCCTGACCCTGACTCATATCCTAACACTTACCCTAGATCTAAACAATGCGCTAAACTCAAACCAAAAACTAACATTAACAATAGTCCTAACCCGAGTCTTAATGCTAACCCTAAAACTAAGCCTGACCCTGACTCCTATCCTAACAAGAACTGTAGCTATAAATATCAGCTTAACCTTAAACCTAACCCTAGCACTCAAACTACCCCTAACACTAACCCTAAAACTAAGCCTAATGGTAACCCTATTTATTATATTAGCTATTGCCCTAATCTTAGCCCTAACGCTAACAAAAATAATAGCCCTAAACCTAGCTTTAACTCTAACTCTAACCCTAACCATAGCCCTAACCTAGATCTAAATCAATCCCTTAACTTAAGCAAAATCCTAAACCTAAGAGTAACACTAGACCCATCCCTAGTCTTTATACTAACCAAAATGCTAACCCTATCAATAGTTCTAACCCTAGCCTTCATTTTAGCTCTAACGCTATCCCGAAACCTAACCCTAACCCTGACCCTTATTCTGACCATAACACTAAACCTAAGTCTAACCCTAACCCAACCCTAACCATAACCATAAACCTTAACCTAAACTAAATCTTAACCCTACACTTAGCCCTAACCATATCATTAATCTAGTCCTAACCCTAACCCCAAAACTAACCCTGACCCTGACTGTTTTCCTACACTAACCCTGGCTTTAAACATCAACATCACCATCACCGTGAACCTCAACCCAACACTAGATCTAGCCCTAACCCTAACCCTATAACTGGCACTAAACTTAACTCTACTTCATATATTAGCCATAGCCTTAACCCTAGCCCTAACCTAACACAAAACCTAGCTTTAAACCAAGTAGTAAACCTAGCTTTAACCCTAAACCTAAACATAACCCTAACCAAACCTAGCCCAAATCTTATACATTACCCTAGCCCTAACCTTAGTTCTAATCTTATCCATTAACCTAAAAATCACCTTAATCCTTAAGCTAAACCTAGGCCTAACCTGAACTGTATCCATTACACTAAACCTAACCTAAACTCTAAAACTAATGATATCATTACCCTAAACCTAAACCCTAACCTAACCCAAACCATAACACTGACCCTGAACCTAAAAATAAACCTACTTATCAACCTGAATCTTACCCTAAAACGAATCCCTGCACTGGACCAAGCCTAACACTAAATCTAGCCCTAACTGTAACCCTAGACCTGACATTAGCCCTAGCCCTAATACTATCCCTAAACCTAACACAAACCCTATACCTCATTCTAGCCAAAAACCAAGCCCTAATCATAACTCTAGCCCTAACTCTAGCCTTCTCATCACAATTGCCCTATCCTTAGCCCTAGATTTAAAACTAGATTGAAACATAACTTTAAACTAAACCTAACTTGATGTGTAAGCCTAAAACTAGCCCTAAACTTGATGCTAATTCTAAAACTAGCTCTAACCCTAACCCTAACCCTAACCTTAGCCCTAAGAATAACTCTAAATCTCATCCTGGCCCTATCACTTATTCTAATCCTATCACTTCCCATAAACATAAACCTATCCCAAATATTAGTCCTAACCCTTGCCCTATCCTTAGCCCTATCACTAACCTTAGATAAAAACCTAACTCTAAATTTAACCCTAAACTGAGGCCCAAGCCTAATTCAAACACTATCCCTAACCCTAACACTAATCCTAAAAAATGTCCTAACACTAACACTAGCCCTAAAACCAAACCGAGCCAAAGCTCTAACAATAACCCTTAACCTAAACCAAGTCCTAACCCTACACCTAGCCCTAACCCCAGCCCTAATTCCAGTTTTAACCCAGACCCTAAAACTAACCCTGAACCTTACTCTGACCATAACACTAACCCAAGGTCTAAACATCACCCTAACCCTAAACCTAAACCTAACATTAAACATAGCCCTAAAACACTAAAATTAGCCATAATCATAATCCTAGTACTTACATTAGCCATAACCCTAACCCTAACACTAACTTAACCCAAAACCTAGCCATAATAATAACCATAAACCTAGCCCTAAACTGATTTCTAACTCTATCCATTACCACAACTGTAACACTAACCGTAATAATAATTCAAGACCTAATTTTAAACCTTAACCTATCCCAAACCCTAACCCAGATCTTGACCCTAATAATACCCCTAGCTCTAAACCTGATTCTAACCCTAAACCTAATGCTTACACTAGACGTACCTGTACTCCTAATTGTAAAACTATCTTTAACCATAAATCTGGACCTGAAATTGGCCCTAGTACTAATCCTAGACCTAATCCTAAAAAATTAAAAAACCTCTAGCCCTCATCCTAGCCCTAAACCTAGGCATAATCATAACCCTAACCCTAACCACAGTCCTAACCCAAATTATAACCTTCATCCTACCTCTAAACCTATCTATAAAGACATGCATTACCCAAAACTTTGCCCTAATGCAAAACCTAATCTCTAAATGTTAACTCTAAACTCTAACCCTAACCCAAACCCTAACACTAACCCTAAACCTAACCCTAACTATAGGCTTAAACTAAACACTAAACCTAGCCCTAAACCTAGCCCTAATTTAGCCCTATCTCTAACCCTAACCCTAACCCTATCCCCATGATTAACTCTCGCCCTAGCCCCAGCCCTAGTTCTAACCCTATCCCTTACCATAACCCTAAACCTAGCCATAACCCTTGTCCTATCCTTAGTTCTAGCCCTAAGCCTAGATCTAACCCTAATTATAAATTTAATGCTAACATTAAGCCTAAGCCTAACACTAACACTAGCCCTAATCCTAACCCTAGGACTAAAACAAAACTGAGCATAAGCCCTAACCCTAAACCCTAACTTAAACCAAACCCTAACACTACTACTAAACCTAACCCTAGCCCTAGTTTGACTCCTAACCCTAACCTTAAAACCAACCCTGATGCTGACTCATATTCTAACACTCACCCTAGCTCTAACACACACTGCCCTCACCTTAAACTGAACCCTAATGGTAACCCTAGCCATAATTTGAGTCCTAACTCTAACCCTAAAACTAAGCCTGAGCCTGACTTCTATTCTAACATGAACCCTAGCTATAAATATCACCCTAACCTTAAATCTAACCCATAACCTAACACTAAAACTAACCCTGATGGTAACCATAGTTCTTACATTAGCCATTGCCCTAACCCTAGCCATAATCCTAACACAAAACCAAGGCCTAATCTGAGCCCTAAACATACATTTAACCCTAACTCTAACCATAACCATAGCCCTAACCCTAGCTCTAAACCAATCCCTTACTTAAGCAAAACCCTAAACTTAAGGGTAACCTTAGACCTATCCCTAATCCTTAGGGTAATCAAAACACTAACCTTATTAATAGCCCTTACCCTTAACCTCATTCTAGATCTAACCCTATCCAAAACCCTAACACTAACCGTGGCCCTTTTACTGGATTTACCATTAATCATAGGTCTAATATAACCATAACCCTAACCCAAAACCTACCGTAAGCCTATCCCTAGACCTAATCCTGAACCTAACACTCAGCCTAGACTTAACCATAGCTCAGAACCCAACACTTACAATAAACATAACCTTAACCTAACCCTAGTTCTAACCCTCACCCTTACCCTAAATCAAGACCTAATGCTAACCATAACTGTAGCCCGAACCTTATGTCTAACTGTATCATTAACCTAAACATAACCCTTACCCTAACGCTACCCCTAGGCCTAACCCTAAACATATCACTATCCTCAAACTTATCAATTACCCTAAACCTACCATGAACCCTAGACCTAATCCAATCTTTACACTAACACTAACCCTAATGCTAATTCGAGCCCTAACCCTAAAGTCAAACCTAAACCAAACCCTAACACTGACACTGACCCTAGTAATTCCCCTAGCTCTAAACCTCACTCTTAACCAATACCTAACCCTTACACTAGACCTAGCCAAAAAACTAACGCTAAATCAGTCCAAAAGCATAACCCTAGACCTGATATTAGCCCAAGCCTTGATAATAACCCTTTCCTTAACACAAACCCTAGCACTTATCCTAGCCCTAAACATAGCCTTAATTATAACCCTAACCATAACCCTAGGCCTAACCCGAACACTAACCGTAGCCCTAATCTTAGATCTAATTTAGCCCTATCCCTAACCTTAACCCTAACATTAGTCCAAAGACTAATTATCTCACCTTAGTCCTAACACTAGTTCTAACTCTATACTTTACTGGAATCCTAATCCTAGCCATATTCATAGCCCTAGCAGCAACCCTAGATCTAATCTTATCTCTAAATCTAACCCGAATCCTTAGCCTAAGCCTAAACCTGAACCTAGTCCTAACCCTAAGGTTAATCCTAAAATTAGCACTAACCCTAGCCCTTAAACAAAACCAAGCCATAGACCTAAACCTAACCCTTAATATAAAATAAGCCCTAATCCTACACTTAGCCATAACTCTAGCACTAGTTTGAGTTTTAAGCCAAACCCTAAAACTAACCCTGACCCTGACTCTAATCTTAACACTAACCCTAGCTTTAAACATCACCCTAAACCTATACCTAAACCTAACAATAGATCTAGCCCTAACCCTAACCCTAAAATTAGCCCTAATCACAACCCTGGTATTTAAATTAGTTGTTACCCTAAACCTAGCCTTAACTTAACCCAAAACCTAGCCTTATTCTGAGCACTATCCTTAGATTTACCCTTAACTCTAACCCTATCACTAATCGTAACTATAACGCTAGCTGTAACCCTAGATTTAACCCTAACCCTAACCCTAAGCCTAATCCTATCAATAATCATAACAATATCCCTGGCCTTACCCCTATCTCTAACCCTATTTATTACCCTGAACATAACCCTAACCCTAATGCTAAACCTGGGCCTAAACCTAACCATATCCCTAATACTAACCCTATCCTTTACCCTAAACCTAACCTGAAACCTTAACCTAACACTATCTTTACCCTAATCCTAACTCTAATGCTAATTCCAACCCTAACATGAAACCTTAGCCTATCCAAAACACTAATCACGACCCTGATCCTAAAAGTACCCTTAGCTCTAATACTGATCCTAACACTAAACCTAACCCTTACACTAGATGTAGCCATAAACCTAAACCTAAAATCATTTTTAACAGTAACATTAGACAAGCCATAATCCTAGCCCTAAAAACTAGGCTTAATCCTAGCCCAAACCATAACCCAAAACCTAACCCTAATTCTATTCCCAACCCTAGGCCTAAACCTACCTATAACCTCATCCTATACCCCAAAACTAATCATAACCCTAATCCTAACCATAACCCTCGCCATAAACCTAGGCCTAACACAAAGCCTTGTGCTAATCCTAGCATTTATTTAATCCTATCCTAACCCTAAACCTAGCCATCAGACTAACTCTAACTCTTGCCCTAGGCCAAGACCTAGTTCTATACTTAGCCTTAATCCTAATCCTAGATCTAAGCCTAAGTCTAAATCTAAACCTAACTCTAAATTTAACTCTAACAATAAGCCTAAACCAAACCCTAACACTAACCCTAACCATAAGGCTTATCCTAAAACTTTCCCTATACCTAGCCCTAGCCATAAACCAAAATCAAGCCATAGCCCTAATCTTAACCCTTAACCTAAATCAAACCCTATCCCTACAACAACCCTAAAACTAATTCTAAAACTAACCCTGAACCTCACACTGACCCTAAAACTAATCCTAGCTCTAAACATCACCTTAACCTAAAATTAACCCTAACACTATACCTAGCCTTAACCTAACCCTAAAACTAGCCTTAATCATAACCCTAATTTATAAATTAGTCATTGTCCTAACTGTAGCCTTAACCCTAACACAAATTCTACACCTAATATGAGCCCTAAACCTAGCTTTAAACATAATACTAGCCCTAACCCTAACACTAACACTAGCCCTAACCCTAACTTCAACCCTATTCCTTACACTAAGCAAAACCCTAAACCAAATGCTAACCCTAGTCCTAATAATAATCCTAAGCCTAACTTAAACTCTAACCGTAATACTAGTCTTAACTGTAGCCCTCATTCTACCTCTAAACCTAACTCTGACCCTCATCTGACCCTAACAGTAACCCTAGGTCTAAACCTGGCCCTAACCCTAAACCAAACCCTAACACTAGCCCTACTGGTAACACTATATCTATACTTAAGCCTAACACTAGACTTGGACCCAAAGCTAATCCTCAATTTAGCTATAACTCTAGCCCTAGACCTAAACAAAACCTAGCACTGGCACTAACAATAACCCTTAACCTAAACTGAACACTTACCCTACCCCTAGGCCTGAACCTAGTCCTAATTCTGGTTCTAACCCTAACCCTAACCCTATCCCAAAAACTGACCCTAATTCTAACACTGAACTTAGCTTTAAACATGACACTAACTCAAAACATAGACCTAACACTAGACCTAGCCATAACCCTATTCCTAAAACTAGCCCTAAACGTAACTCTAGGTCTTAAATTACCATAGTCCTAACCCTAACCCTAAACCTAAAACAAAATCAAGCCCTAATTCTATGCCAAAACTTAGTTCTAATCATAAAATTTAGCCTAACGCTAGCCCAAAACCTAGGCTTAACCTAAGCCTCACCTTAGACCTAACACTAGCTCAAATCATAACATTTATATTAAACATAACCTGAGCTCTGTCCTAAACCCTATCCCTAACCCTACCCTAATTCTAATGTGAAACCTAGCCTGAATTTAGTTCTAACCATATCCATTACCCTAATCCTAACCCTAACCCTAATTAAAACCCATCCCTCCACTAAACCTAACTCTAAGCATAAATGTTAACCTAGACCTAAACCTAAACCTAACCCTCGCCCTAGCCCTAACCCTACCTCAAACACTAACCCTTACCCTAACCTAACTATAACCCTAGCCCTAAACTTAACACTTACCCTAACCCTAAAATGTACCCTAATTCACACCCTAACCCTATGCCTAAACCTAGCCCTAATACTAAAGTTAATTCAAACCATTACCTAGCCCTAACCCTAGCTCTAAACCTAACCATTACACTAAACATAACCCTAACACTAATGGTAACCCTAACCTGATTGCTAAACCTAACCCATCCATTACCCTAAACCTTAACTGAAACCTAAACTAAACCCTATCAATTACCATAATCCTAAACCTAACCCTAATGCTAATTTGAGCCTTAACCTTAAACATTTAGCTAAACCAAATGCTAACCCTGACCCTGACCCTAATAATAACCCAAGCCATAAAGCTGACCTTTAATCTAAACCTAACTCTTACATTAGTCCTAGCCATAACCTAACCCTAAAATTATTTTTAACGTTAACCCTAGACCTGATATTAGCCATAGACCTAGTCCTAGACATAACCCTAACAGAAACCTTAGCCCTTAACCTAGCCCTAAACCTAGCCTTAATCCTAAACTGAAACATAACCCTAGGACTAATCCTAGTTGTAACACTCACCCTAGCCCTAAAGCTAGTTATAACCCGACCCATTCTCCAAAACTTAACATTGACACCAATGTTAACCCTAACTCTAGCCCAACCCCTTAGTCTAACCCTAATACTAACCCTAGCCTTAATACTAGCCCTAATGTAGTCCTAACCCAAAAACTAACCCTAGCCCTAATCCTAGCCCTAATTTAGTTCTAACCCTAACCCTAACACTAGCCCTAATCCTAGCCCTAATAGAGTCCTAACCATAACATTAAACTTAGCCCTAAACCTAGCACTAATTTAGCCCTAAATCTAGCCCTAACCCTGCCCCTAATCTTAGCCCTAATTTAGCCATAACCCTTTAACCCTATCCATTACCCTAACCATAACCAAAACTATTGGTAACCCTAGGCCTAACCCTACTATCATGACTAACTCTAATTCTCACCCTAGCTGTATCCCTAGTTGTAACCGTATTCGTTACCATAAACCTAACCCTCACCCTAACCCTAGCCCTATCCATAGCACTAACCATAGATCTAACCATAACTCTAAATCTAACCCTAACCCTAAGCCTATACCTCAACCTAAAACTAGCCCTAACCCTGATGCTAACCTATAATCTAGCCGTAACCATAGCCTTAGCCATAAAACAAAACCAACCTCTATCCCTAACCCTTAACCTAAACCAAACCCTAACCATACACCTAGTACTAACTTTAGCCCTAATTCTAGTTCTAACCCTAACCCTAAAACTATCCCTGATGCTGAAACTGATGCTAACAATAAACCTTGCTCTAAACATCACCCTAACCCTAAACCTAACCGTAACACTAGCCCTAGCCCTAACCCTAACCCTAAAACTAGCAGTAATTGCAACACTAGTTCATACATTAGCCATAGCTTTAAAT
This sequence comes from Marmota marmota marmota, assembly GCF_001458135.2. Classification (NCBI taxonomy): domain Eukaryota; kingdom Metazoa; phylum Chordata; class Mammalia; order Rodentia; family Sciuridae; genus Marmota; species Marmota marmota. The sequence goes on along the minus strand of NW_026002338.1, from coordinate 489,569 downwards.
CTAGGCCTAACCAAACCCAAAACTACGCCCTAATCCGAACTTTAACCCTAGCTTTAAACCTAACCCTCAACCTAACCCTAACCCAGAACATAGCCCTAAACTTTACCCTAATACTAGCCAGAATTCTAACCATAACCCTAGCCCTATCACTCGCTCTAACCCTATCCATTACCCTAACCATAACCATAACTATTGGTAACCCTAGGCCTAACCCTAATCTTAACACTAACCCTAAATTATTTCATAAACCTAAACCTATCCTGAACCCTAAACCTAACCCTATCATTAGATTAGGACAGGTTTTGGTTTAGGGTTAGGTTTAGGTTAAGTGTTAAGGCCCGAGTTAGGGTTATGGTTAATTTTAAAGCTAGGGTGAGGGCTCAGATTAAGACTAGGTTTTGGGTTAGGTTAGAGCTAGTGTAGCACTATGTCTAATGTAAGATCTAGGGTTATGAATAGGGCTAGTTTTAGGGTTAGCATTAAGTCTAGGTCTAGTGTTAGGGTTAGTTTTAGGTTCAAGTTGATGATTAGAGATAGGGTTAGTGTTAGGGTCAGAGACAGGATCAATGTTACCTTTAAGGTTAGGGTTAGGACTCGAATTAGGGCTAGGGTTAAGGCTAGGTGTAGGGTTAGGGTTTGTGTTAGGGTTAGGGTAAGAATTAGGGATATGGCTAATGTCAGGTCTAGGGTTAGGGTTTGTGCTATGGCTCATTTTTGTTTTAGAGCTAGGGATAATGTTAGGGCTAGCTTTAAGATTAGCAATAGTATTAGGGCTAGTGTTAGGTTGAGGTTTAGGCTTCAATTTTTTGTTATGGTTTGTTCTAGGTTTTGGGCTAGGGCTAGGATTAGGGCTAAGGTTAAGGCTAGTGTTAGGTTTATGGTAACGCTAGGGTTAGAACCAGAAATAGGGCTAGGGCTAAAGGTAGAGTTATTCTTTAGGCTAGGGTTAGGAGTAGGTTAAGGGTTAGGGCTAAATTAGGGCTAGGATTAGTTCTAGGGTTAGTGTTAGGGTTAGGCAAAGTGTTAGAGTTAGGGTTAATGTTAGGGTAAGGGTTAGGTTTAGATTTAGGGGAAAATGGAGTTTTATCTAGGTTTAGGGCTAGGGCGAGGGTTATACTTAGGGTTCAGTTTAGGGTTAGGGTACAGTTTAGGATTAAGGCTAGGTTTGGGCCTTCTTGTTTCTATGGTTCGCTACCAGGAGCACTCTGTATTTTAAGGTTTCACTTCATATTGACCAATATAGGTAAATGAAAATAGAGGTTGAAATCAAACATGGTTGGTGCTAGCTGCTTAAAACTTCAGACACTTAGCCAGTTCTCTGTGAAAACTCTCTGGTTTGTTCCTTGTGTTAGTAGCCATAAGATGACCATGGCAAAAACAACTTCATCCAAGAGCCCTTTTGCAGTAAACAGAGAAATATGCATGAACTGAAGTACTACCCCAATTCTTCGGTCATAGATTTTTTGATACTGCATAAGATTCATCTGATAGCTTACCCACTAGGCTCCCCAAGTTTGGGACTTCTAGGATCAACAGTTTTTTGAACGGGTTAGGGTTTGTGTTAAGGTTAGTTTTAGGGCTAGTGTTAGAGCTAGTATTAGAGTTAGAGTTAGTTTTTTACAAATTTCTTTGATACTGGGCAGGATTCATTTTTCTTCTATCCTTACTATACTCAACATGTTTGGGCCTCCTAGGTTCAATGTTTCTCTGTAAGGAACAGTTTGTATTTTAAAGTTTCAGTTCATTTTGTCCTATACAGTTAAATGCAAATGGAGCTGTAAATCAAACAGCATTGGTGCTACCTGCTTGAAACTTCACACTCCATCAATTCTTTGTGGGCAATCTCTTGTTTGTTCTTGTGAAAGTAGGCCTAAGCTGATGCATGTAAACACAACTTTAGCCAAGAGTCCTTTAGGAGATAACAGGATAACAGGGAAATATGCATGTTTTGATATACTCTATCAATTATTTGGTCATTGATAGTGTACAGCATTTATAACTTAGCTTTCCCTACTAGGCTGTCCAGGTTTGGAACATCTACGGTCAAAGGTTCCATAAAAAAGTTAGAGTTAGGGGAATGGTTAAGGTTAGAGCTAGTGTTAGGGTTAGAGTTAGTTTTATGCAAAATTCTTTGATACTTGTCAAGATTTATCTTTTAGCTTGATTTACTCTGTTCCACAGGTTTAGGCCTTCTTCATTCACAGGTTTGCTGTTAGGAACAATTTGTACTTTAAGATTTCACTTCATTTTGACCTATATGGGAAAGTTAATGGAGCTGAAAATCAAACTAGGTTTGTGCTGCTTGAAACTTCATACACTCCATCAGTTCTCGGTAGGGACTCTGGTATGTTCCTTGTGAAAGTAGGCCTAAGCTTAAGCATGCAAAAACAACTATATCCAAGGGACTTTTAGGAGAAAACAGGGAAATATGTATGTATTGAAATACCTCCCATAATTATTTGGTCAGATTTGTTTGATGCTGTGTAGAATTCATTACTTAGCTTGCCCAACAAGGCTTCCAAGTGTGGGACTTCTAGGATCAATGGTTCTCTAATCAGGTTAGGGATCAGAGTCAGGGTCAGGGTTACTTCTAGGGTTAGGTTTAGCACTCAAATTATGGCAAGGTTTAGGGCAAGGTTTAGGGTTAGTGTTTGGTTTAGGTTAAGGGTGAGGGTTAGGTTTATGGCTCAGTTTTGTTTCAGGGCTACGTTGGGTTAGGGCTCGTTTTCCAATTAGCATTAGGGTCTGGGCAAGTGTGAGGGTGAGCTTTAGGCTTAAGGTAAGGGATATATTCACTTTTATGGGTAGGGCAAATGTTAGGGATAAGGTTGGTGCTAGGGATAGGGATAGATTATGGGTTATGGTAAGGAATAGGTTTAGAACTAGGGATAGGGCTAGGGAGAGAGTTAGATTTAGTCTTAGGTTTAAGGATAGGGTTAGGTTTACGGTTAGGGCTAAATTAGGGCTAGGATTATTGCTAGGGTTAGTGTTAGGTTTAGGACAAGATTTAGTGCTAGAGTTAGGGTAAGATATGATGTTTTAGCTACTTTTTTGGCTAGGTCAAAGGATAACATTAAAGATACGGCTAGGGTTAAGGTTATGGTTAGGATTAAGGCTAGGCTTAGTGCTAGGATTAGGGCTGGGTTTTTTGGTAGTGTTAGGGCTAGGATTAGAGCTACTGCCAATGTCAGGTTTGGGTTATGGTTAAGGATTGTTTTAGGGTTAGGTTAATAGACAGATCTATTGTAAGGGTTAGGTTGAGTGTTAGGGTCAGGTTAGAGCTAGGGTATTATTAGGGTCGGAATCAGGGTTAGGGTATGTGTTAGGTTAAGGTTTATGGTTAGGGCTCAATTTAGCATTAGTGTTAGTGTTAGGGTTAGGGTAATGGATATGGTTAGGTTTAGGTTTAGGGTTCAATTTTGGTTTAGGGTAATGGACATACTTAGGGTTAGGGATAGTTTTAAGTTTAGGCCTAGAGATAGAATTCACTTTGGGTTATGGTTAAGGTAATGGATCTTGATAGAACTACATTTAGGGAAGGGTTATTGTTAGGTTAGGGCTATGGTTAGTGTTAGGCCTAGGGTTAGATTCTGTTAGGATTATGGTTAGGGTATTGAATAACATTAGAGCTAGGTTTAGGGTCAGGGTTATGATTAGGATTAGGGCCATGGTTCAGGTTATGTCAAGGTTTAGTTTTTGGGTTAGGTTTAGGTTAATTGTTAGGGCTAGTATTAGGGTTAGGGATAGGGTTAAAGCTAGGGTAAGGGCTCAGATTAGGGCTAGCTTTGGGTTAGGTTAGGGATAAGGTAGGACTACAGCTATTGTAAGAACTAGAGTTAATATTAGGGCTAGAATTAGAGTTAGCATTAGGTCTATGTCAAGGTCTTGTGTTTAGATTAGGTTTAGGTTTAAGAGGATGATTAGAGATAGGGTTAGTGTTAGGGTGAGAGACAGTATCAGGGTTACTGATCATGGTTACGGATAGGACTCGAATTAAGGCTTGGATTGAGGCTAGATGTAGGGTTAGGTTTTATGTTAGGGTTAAGTTAATTATTAGGGATAGGGCTAATGTCAGGTCTAGCATTACCGTTAGGCTAGGGTTAGAGTTAGGACTATGGCTCAGTTTTGTTTTAGAGCTAGGGCTAGGGTTAGGGCTAGGTTTAGCATTAACAATAGTTTTAGAGCTAGTGGTATGATGAGTTTTAGGCTTAAATATATTGTAATGGTTAGACCTAGGTTAAGGGATAGTGACTGCATTAGAATTAATGTTAAGGCTAGTGTTAGGGTTATGGTAGCAGATAGGGTTAGAACAAGAAATAGAAATGGAATGCGATTAGAGTTATTCTTTGGGCTAGGGTTAGGGGTAGGTTTAGTGTTAGTGCTAAATTAGGGCTAGGATTAGCGCTAGGGTTAGAGTTAGGGTTAGGCCTAGGGTTAGGGCTAGGGTTATGGTTAGTGTGAGTGTTAGGTATAAGGTTAGATTTAGGGGAAGGAATGGGGTTATAGCTAGGTTTAGAGCTAGAGTTTGGGTTAGAATTTGATTTAGGGCTAGGGTTAGTGTTCGGGTTAGGATTAAGGCTAGGTTCAGTGCCAGGATGAGGGTATGTGTTAGGTCTAGGGCTAATGTCAGGTATAGGTCCAAATTAAGTGGTAGTTTTATGGTGAGGTTATGGCTAGGTCTAGTGTAAGTGTTAGGTTTAGGCTAAGGGTCAGGTTTAGAGCTAGGTGTATTATTAGGGTCAGGGTCTGGGTATGGTTTTGTTTAGGTTAAGGTTAAGGGTAAAGGCTTGTATTAGCATTAGGGTTTGGTTTAGAATTAGGGTAATGGTTAGGGTTAGGTTTAGGGCTAATTTCAGAGTAATGGATAGGGTTATTGTTAGCAATAGGGTTAGCCTTTGGCCTAGGGTTAGCATTTTGATTAGGCTTATATTTAGGATAATGGATTGGGTTACAGCTAAGGTTAGGGCTAGGGTTAAGTTTATGGCTAAGGTTATGGTTAGGCTTAAGGTTAGTGTCAGGGTTAGGTTCAGAGTAAGTATTAGGGTTTTAGCTAAGGTTAGGTCTAGGGTGAGGGTTAGGGTTAGAGTCAGGGCTAGGATTAGGGTTATGGTTAGTGTTATGATTAGGGAAAGGGTTAGATTTTGAGCTATGTTTAGGACTAGGGTGAAGATTAGGGTTAGTTTTAGGTCTAGGTTTACAGTTAGGGTTACAATTAGAGCTTGTTTTAGGGCTACAATAAGGGCTGGGTTTGTGTGATTTTATTGATAGCATTAGAGCTATGGGTAATGTAAAAGCTCGGGTTATGGTTATGGCTAGTTTTAGGGTTAGGATTATGGATAAGTCTATTGTTAGGGTTAGGTTTTCGATTAGGATAAGGTTTAGAGCTAGGGTTTATGTTAGGGTAAGCATCAGTGTTTGGGTTACGTTTACATCCAGAATTAGGAATAGCATTGGGTTAGGGGTATTGTTAGTCTTTGTGTTAGGTTAAGGGTTATTGTTAGGCCTAGTTCAAGGTTTTTGTTTAGGGATAGAGCTAGATTTTTGACTCTATTTAGGATTAGCTTTGGTCTAGTGCCTGTGTTACTGTTAGGTTTAAGTATAGGTTTACCAGTAGGGGTAGAGTTAGGGTCTGGTTTAGGGTTAGTGTCATGTTTAGATCTAGGGTTAGTGTTAGGGTGAGAATAAGGGTCAGGGTTTGGGTTAGGGCTAGAGCTAGAATGAGATCTAGGGTTAGGTCTAGTAATAGGGTTAGGGTGGGATAGGCTAATGATTAGTGTTAGGACTAGGGAAGCATTAGGGTGAGGGTTTGGCTTAGGGTAAGGGATAGGTTTAGAGGTAGGGTTAGAATTACGGATACAATTAGGGTTAGGGTTAGTCTTAGAGTTAAACCTTGTGTTAGGGCTCGGATTAGTGCTAGGATATGTGGGAACATTAAGACCACGGATAATTAAAGAACTTAATTTCTGATTAGGGCTACTTTTTGGTTTAGCATTAAGGCAATTTTTAGAGCTAGGTTTAGTTTTAGGATCCAAGTAAGGGTCAGGGTTACTTCTAGGATTAGGTTTAGCACTCCAATTATGGAAAGGTTTAGGGCTAAGTTTAGGGCTAGTGTTTGGTTTATGTTAAGGGTTTGGGTTAGGTTTATGGCTCAGTTTTGTTTAGGGCTAGTTTAGGGTTAGGACTAGTTTTCAAATTAGCATTAGGGACAGGGCTAGTGTTAGGGTGAGCCTTAGGCTTAAGTTTAGGTTTATATTCACGTTTAGGGCTAGTGCAAAATTTAGGGCTAGGGATAGGGCTAGGTTTTGAGTTATGGTAAGATATAGGTTTAGAACTAGGGATAGGGCTAGGGTGAGAGAGTTATTCTTAGAGCTAGGGATAGGGTTAGGTTTATGGTTGGGGCTAAATTAGGGCTAGGATTAGTTCTAGGTTTAGTGCTAGGGTTAGGGTTAGGTATGATGTTACAGCTACATTTTGGGCTAGGTCAAGGTATAAAATTAGGGATAGGGATTGTGTTAAGGTTATGGTTAGGATTAAGGCTAGGCTTAGTGCTAGGAATAGGGCTATGATTTGTGTTAGGGTTAGGGCTAGGATTATGGATAGGGCTAATGTCAGGTCCAGGGTTATGGCTAGGGATTGTTTTAGGGTTAGGTTTACAACCAGATCTATTGTAAGTGTTAGGTTGAGTGTTAGTATCAGCTATGCAGCTATGGTATTATTAGGGTCGAAAGCAGGGTTAGAGTTTATGTTAGGTTAAGGTTTATCATTAGGGCTGAATTTAGCATTCGGGTTAGTGTTAGGGTTAGGGTATGGATATGGTTAGGTTTAGGGTTAAGTTGAGGTTTAGGGTAATGTACAGGCTTAGGGTTAGGATAGTGTTAAGGTTAGGTCTAGGGATAGAATCCAGTTCGGTTTATGGTTAGGGTAATGGATAGGATTAGAGCTACATTTAGGGCTAGATTATGGTTAGGTTAGAGCTGTGATTAGTTTTAGGCCTTGGGTTAGAATTTGGTTAGGGTTACGTTTAGGCTAATAAATAAGATTAGAGTTGGTTTAGGGCTAGGTTTATGGTTAGGATTAGGGCCATGGTTTGGTTTAGTTCAATGTTTAGTTTTTGTGTTAGGTTTAGGTTAATTTTAGGGCTAGGGTTAGGGATAGGGTTAAAGCTAGGGTTAGGAATCAGATTAGTGCTAGGTTTTGGTTTAGGTTAGGGATAAGGTAGGACTACAGCTATTGTAAGAACTAGAGTTAAGATAAAGGTTAGTTTTAGAGATAGCATTAAGTCTAGGTCAAGGTCTAGTGTTTAGATTAGGTTTAGGTTTAGGGAGATGATTAGAGATAGGGTTACTTTTAGGGTCAGAGTCAGGATTAGTGTTACTGATCAGGTTTAGGTATAGGACTCAAATTAGGTCTAGGATAAAGGCTAGGTGTAGGGTTAGGTGTTGTGTTAGTCTTATGGTAAGAAATAGGGATAGGGCTAATGTCAGGTCTAGTTTTACCATTAGGCTAGGAATAATTTAGGGCTATGGCTCAATTTGCTTTAACAGCTAGGGCTAGGGATACAGCTAGTTTTAGGATTAGTGACAGTGTTAGGACTAGTGGTAGGATGAGATTTAGCCTTAGATTTATTGTTATGTTTAGATGTAGGTTTAGGGATAAGGCCTGCATTAGGATTAATGTTAGGGCTATTTTTAGGGTTATGGTAATGGATAGAGTTAGAAGTAGAAATAAGACTGTGGTGTGATTAGAGTTATTCTTTAGGCTAGGGTTAAGGGTAGGTTTAGTGTTAGGGCTAAATTATGGCTAGGATTAGCGCTATGGTTAGAGTTAGGTTTAGGCCTATGGTTAGGGTTAAGGTTAGGGTTAGTGTTAGGTTTAGGGTTAGATTTAGGGAAAGGGATGGGGTTATAGCTAGGTTTAGAGCTAAGGTTCAGGTTAGAATTTGATTTAGGGCTAGGGTTGGTGTTCGGGTTTGGATTAAGGCTAGGTTTAGTGCCAGAATGAGTGTATGTGTTATGTCTATGGCTAGTGTCAGTTCTAGGTTCAAAGTAAGTGATAGTTTTATGCTTAGACTATGGCTAGTCTAGTGTAAGGGATAGGTTTAGGGTAAGGGTCAGGTTTAGAGCTAGGTGATTTATTAGCATCAGGGTCCAGGCATGATTTGGTTTAGGTTAAGGTTTAGAGTTAAGACTTGTATTAGCATTAGGGTTCAGTTTAAGATTATGGTAATGGATACGGTCAGTTTTAGGGCTAATGTCAGAGTAATGGATAGAGTTTTGTTAGTGGTAGGTTTAGCATTAGGCCTGGGATTAGCATTTTGTTTAGGCTTATCTTTAGGGTAATGGATAGGGTTAGAGATAAGGTTAGGTAGAGTTAACGTTAAGTTTATGGCTAGGGTTAGGGTTAGGCCTAGGGTTAGTGTTAGGATTAGGTTTAGGGTAAGTATTAGGTTTTGAGCTAGGGTTAGGTATAGGGCAGTGGTTAGGGTTAGAGTCAGGGCAAGGGTTATGTTTAGGGTTAGTGTTATGATTAGGGAAAGTGGTAGAGTTTGAGCTAGGTTTAGGACTAGGGTGAGGGTTAGGGTTAGTATTAGGTCTAGGTTTACATTTAAAGTTACAATTAGGGCTAGGTTTAGGCTAGGATAAGGGCTAGGTTTGTGTGATGTTTATGGCTAGCATTAGGGCTATGGGTAATGTAAGAACTCGGGTTATGGTTATGACTAGTTTTAGGGTTAGGGTTATGGATAAGTGTTTTGTTAAGTTTAGATTATTGGTTTGGATAAGTTTTAGAGCTAGGGTTTGCCACCGTCTGGCTGGGCACAATTCAGGAGCCACTTGTCAAAAGAAACTCAGTTTATTTTTAGAACACACACACCACACCACACAGCTCTTCAGGGAAAACCCTCAGAGCCCAACTGCCACCACGGGCTTCCCACAAGGCTCTTAACCTCCCCCACTCCTCCTGCTCTTGAGGCTGATTGGCTGGGTCGCGTGAGCAGAGCCAAATAAAAGTCCCCAAATGAGCAGCTCTGTGATCTGAAAGGGCAGGGAAATAGCCCAATGAGCATCACTGCAGTGGAGCCAATCAGTTGGCAGCTAGAAGTTGCTGGGGCCGCTGTGAGCCAATCATCAGCTGGCACCTGGAAGTTTGCTGGCAGCTGGAAGTTTGCTGGGGCCCCTTCGGCTGTGGCTCTCATCTCCCCCTCTCTGTTTAAACAACAAGCATGTGGCTTAGGGACCGTGCTTGCCTTAGGTTGTCCAATACTACATATGGTTCTTATCCGTCATCAGATGAGCTGACCCCAAGGCGTCAGCCACCTGTCTTAGGTTGGTACCATTGCAATTGGATCTTACCCATCATTGACTACCGGTCCAGCATACAGCCACATCTGTGGATAGGTCTTTGTACCAGCGGGGAGGGAGGGTGAGGTTCTTTGCCTCACCTCTGTTGGACCCCAAATTTTAGCTGAACAACCATCACAAGCAGAAGGGAGGAGGAAGATACACCAAGCCAACTGATGGCTCCTTTGGAAAAATTGTACCACCAATGACACCATCAGAAAAATACCCCAACACTACCACAAGTCGCTACACCAACAGATAGTTCACAAGGCATACAAGTGAGTTCACAATGCATACAAGTGATACGTAGTCCAGGAAAGTTCTGGAAGCAGTTCAGTGATAGCTATTGCAGAAGCTGTAGATAGGTTTTATCTTTGTCTTCACCGCACTGGGATGAAGATAGTAATTCTGGAATTAATGGCTAAAGAAAAAATTATGTAACATTCCAGAAGGGACTAAAAAAAACAATTTTCTGAACAATTTACATTATCTTGAACAGAATTATTAAATATAATGAAAAGGAAAGGTGAAAGTAAACAAACAGATCTGTTAACCTCCTTTTTTTCACATATTAAAACAATCCTCAACAGCTGTTTACTCAATTTAAACTAAACCATTTAAATCTCGAGAATAAAAAAATATATATATTTGGATCCATTTTTTCATGAGCGCTCATCATATATGATATATGGACATACATACATAGAAACATACAACATAAAACACAAGTGTGCATACATAATATAATACATACAACACATAACCTAATAGTAAAGGCCTTATAACGTTTTTACAGGTGAAATCT